>NC_136499.1:81108999-81113999 GCF_053919585.1 Euprymna scolopes | reverse complement strand
CAATTTAATCTTTCTGGTCGAGCCTATTTCGAAAGCCTGTCTTATCATAGATTTGAACTACAAATAATTTATTACATTTTGATTATTACTATCTTAAGACTTAAAGCTTATATTTATTTCATTTTTCTATTTATATATTGAATTAGTTATTTCCAGTCTTATTTAAACTTAGTGCTTTCTTTAAACCGGATGAACCTTTTATAAAAATATGAGTTTAACGTAAAGAACACGAACAAGGTTTTATTCAACTGAATTTCTTCCAGTTTACTAACAAAATATATAAATTTAAAAGAGATATAAATAATAAAATAAAAAGGTTATGTAATTTAAAAGAAATACACGTACTCACAAAAGCAGAACTTTTTTTTACACATTTTTTTCTTTAAAACCATAACAATGAGACTAACAATTACCTAGATCTTAGTAATTATTTGTTTTAATAGAACTGTTTTAATTGTACTGTTTACTTAGTTAACCTAAGTTGGTATTACATTTATTTTGCATTTACTTTTTTTTTAATTATTACTTTTAGACTGTGACGTTTACACCCGGAAGTAATGAGTCACACGTAGGTCGCTTTTATTCATTCCTTTTGGTCAAGATCAAAGTGTATTATCTGTTCTTCAGATGCTGCACTTCATTTTCTTGTTCTCTTTCGGTGGAGGAGAAATCCTTCACGACTGAGACAATTTTTATTTTTGTACCTTTTCTCCACGTTAAAAAACGACCCTGGTGTCTAACTCTGTCCCGTGGGGAGGCATAGTAAATAGGTACAATATAATTGTTTATAATTGTACTATTCAGAAATATTATTTATAGTTCGTCCATTTCAGTTAGTATACATTTCCTTTACGCTTAATTAATTTACAATCATTAATATCGTTAAACAATTCCGTTTAAAACCGAAATTATGCCACCCAAACGAAGTAGAAACGAAAGTGAGGAAGAAAGAATGGAAAGATTGGAAGCTAATAGACTAAGAGTTGCTGCAATTCGCTCCAATGAAAACAATTCAGATAGAGAAAGACGTCTAGAACTTAACAGGATACGTCAAAGAGAAAGGAGAGCAAGACTGTCAGATTTGGAAAGAGAAACCCAACGTGAAGCTGACAGAACTAGACATGCTGTAAGGCGGTTAAATTCATCACAAGGTGAAATTCAAGAAAGGCAAAGATATGCACTGGAAAGAGAAGCAATATTACGATCGAATGAATTATATGAGGTAAGTAGACGTACACAAGGTCAGTTGAGAGTGGCTCAACGACATCAGAATGAATCGGAAACCCAACGAAGCTTTCGCCTATACCAAGGGCAACAACGAGAGGCTGCATGGAGAGAGATTATGACTTTGCCCCAGCAATTGACAGAAAACGAGGCAGCTAGACAACGAATGACTGCTTTGAGACACCATGAAATAGAACACTGCAATAGAAAAGGATTGCTCTACAACAAAAATGACTCTCTCACTACAGCTGATATAAGAAAAATGGACAAAGTATGTCAACATTGCTCAGCTGTAAAATTTAAAGGAGAAACCCCTGGTTGTTGTTGTTCTTCTGGCAAAGTTGTGCTTGATAGCTTTCCACCACTGCCTCAGTTGCTTCAAGATTTGCTCTCCGGCAATGGTCCCATCTCTAAAGATTTTCTGCAAAATCTACGCAGTTATAACAATTGTTTTGTAATGACATCATTTGGTCACAAAATTGCGGCAGTACATGGGTGGAATCCTTCTTTTAGAATTCGAGGCCAGGTTTGCCACCAGATTGGGAGTCTTTTACCACCTGAAGATGAAACAGCAAAGTTTATTCAAGTCTACTTCTTGGATAGCCTGGAAGAGGAACTACATAATCGGGGACGTGACAGTAGACTCAATAGAGACATTCTCCAAAGTCTGACTGAATTTTTACATGAGAACAACAGCTTTATTTGTCAGCTGAAAACAACAAAGGAGAGGATTGAAGAAGAACACTTGGTAGAACATAAAGTTGTCATAAGGGAAGACCGAAGGCCGCAAGAAGAGCATCCACGGCGATTCAATGCTCCAACAACAACGTATGAGATTGGAATATTAATGGAGAATGAACCAACAGCTAACCGGGATATTGTCTTGCGTTTTAGAAATGATACATTAAAATGGATCTCCGAACTACATCCCCTCTACGATACTTTAATGTACCCGTTAATGTACCCCTATGGTTCTCCATCTTACAACATCTACATGAAGGCATCCAATGGGCGAAAAGTTACCCAACAGCAATTTTATTCGTACCATTTAATGACTCGGCCTGGAAACTATTTTCTCTGGTACCGAAGGCTATTTCAACAATGGCTGGTGGATGTGTACTGCAAGATTGAAACAGAACGTTTACAGTTCCTGAGGCATGAGCAACAGACCCTGAGAGCTGACAATTATAGCAACTTGAGAGATTCAATTCTTAGGGAGGATGGGAATCCAGAACAGTTTGGTCAACGATTTGTACTTCCGGCAACTTATACAGGAGGCCCTCGATACATGTTTGAGCGTCAAAGTGATGCCATGGCATATGTTCGGCGAATGGGCCGAGCCGACCTCTTCATCATGTTCACAACAAATCCAAAGTGGACAGAAATTACAGAAAATTGTCTTCAAGGGCAAGACCCTCAGGATCGTCCAGATATTGTTGCCAGGGTTTTCAGGCAGAAGCTAAAAAAGTTACTTGAATTTATTAAAAAGGGAGGATTTGGCAGGTTGAGGGCTTTCCTGTACAGTATTGAATATCAAAAAAGAGGACTGCCGCATGCACACATCCTCACCTGGCAGGCCCCAGAGGACAAACTTCTACCAGAAAAAATGGATCTCTGCATATCTGCAGAGATCCCTGACAAAGAGGAAGATCCTGATCTTCATGCTAAAGTGATGGCACATATGGTGCATGGACCTTGTGGACCATTTAATCCAAATTGTCCATGTATGATTGACAACAAATGTTCCAAAAAATACCCAAAAGAATTTCTTCAGTGTACCAAGCAAGGCCAAGACTCTTACCCCAAGTACAGGCGAAGAAAACCAGAAGATGGAGGCCAGACTGGTACAATAAGGATGAAGAGAAATGGTCGGTATGTTAATCAAGAAATAACAAACCAGTGGATTGTTCCGTACAACAAGGTCCTCCTTCAGCAGTTCAACGCTCACATTAACGTAGAAATTTGCAGCTCGATCCAAAGCATCAAATATGTCCTCAAATACGTGAATAAAGGATGTGATAAAGCAGTGTTTGAACTACAAAGAACTGATGGAGCAGCTAACCAACAAGGCCAAGTACAAAGTCACATTGTGGATGAGATCCAGCAGTTCCAGAATGCAAGGTATGTCGGCAGTTCAGAGGCAGCCTGGAGGATATTGGAACATCCCATCCATGAACATTTCCCCCCAATTGTACAACTTTCTGTTCATCTTGAAAATGGGCAGCGTGTCATGTTCTCAGCTGATACTGCTCTGGAACGAGCCCAAGGTCCACCGCCTGCCACAACTTTGACAGCATTTTTTCAACTCTGCCATGAGGATGTCTTTGCAAGGGGTCTCAAATACGTAGAAGTCCCTGAGTTTTACACTTGGAACAAATCGACAAAGAAATGGATGAGAAGAATGCGTGGGGTACAAGTTGAAGGTACTGAAAATGATGATGTATGGAAGGCACCATGCATTGGGAGAATCTACACGATTAGTCCAAAAGCAGGGGAGTGTTATTTCTTACGCCTGTTGCTCAATGAGGTTGCTGGTCCAACTTCATTTCAAAATTTGCGAGCATACAATGGTCAGGTGTTTGAAACATACAGAGCAGCGTGCCTTGCTCGAGGCCTTCTAGAAAATGACCATCACTTGCATCAAGCAGTAGGAGAGGCAAGTGCCACTCAATCACCTTCAAATTTGCGAAGCCTATTTGTGATAATTTTAACAGCCTGTGAGCCAAGAAATCCTCTTGAGATCTGGATGGCTTTTCGTGATGTAATATCTGAAGACATTCTTCACAGATACAGGCAAGAAGTTAACAATCCAGAAGCAGATTTTAATGAGGACATCTACAATAAAACTCTTTGTCTAATTGAAGAAAAAGTTCTCCTTATGTGCGGTCAACCATTGGCAAGCTATGGATTACCTGCACCAATGCAAGGGAGAGATGAAAGACTCGCGAGAGAGTATCAACGTGAAGTTACTTATAATCTTGAAGAACTTCCCTACAAGCAGAAAATATGCAAGAAAAACTGACCGATTCTCAAAGAGAAGTTTACAATTCATTCATGGCAATGTTGGAAGCACAAGGTGAAATGAACAAAAACATGATGTTTCTTGATGCTCCAGGTGGTACGGGCAAGACTTTTGTAATCAATTTGATCCTTGCAAAGATTAGATCCATGAGAAAGATTGTGCTTGCAACAGCATTCAGTGGCATTGCTGCTACTCTACTACAAGGTGGCCGCACTCTTCACATCACTTTTAAAGTACCCTTGGATACTCATCGAATGGATCAGCCAGTTTGCAAAATTACTGGTAACTCAGCCTTGGCAAATGTAATTAGAGACACCTCTGCAATCATTGTAGACGAAGCCCCAATGACGCACAAGAGTGCTTATGAAGCAATTGACCGAACACTGCAAGACATCACAGGAAACAAGAATCCCATGGGTGGCATTCCAACATTATTTTGCGGTGATTTCCGTCAAATCCTCCCAGTGGTTAAAAATGGCACAAGGGCTAACATTGTCAATGCAAGTTTGAAACAATCCTATCTCTGGAGGCACGTTATAGTGAAGAGACTGACTACTAATATGAGAGCCTATATCTCTGATAACACAGCTGCAGCAGACTTCTCAAAATTGCTTCTCCAAATCGGTAATGGTCAGTTTCCTATCACTTCTTCACCTGACACAATTAAGATTCCAACTGCGCTTGGTAAATGTGTCGGTAATCAGAAGCAACTGAAAGACAAAGTGTACCCAGACCTGCAAAACAATGGAAAATC
>NC_136499.1:81101499-81103999 GCF_053919585.1 Euprymna scolopes | reverse complement strand
TATATATATTATACATACATATATCTTTATATATATATTATACATACATACATATATATATATTATACATACATACATATATATTTATATATATATTATACATACATATATATTTATATATATATATTATACATACATACATATTTATATATATATTATACATACATACATATTTATATATATATATTATACATACATACATATATATATATTATACATACATATATATTATCTATATACATATATATATATATTATACATACATATATATATTATACATACATATGTATATATTATACATGCATACAAATATATATTATACATACATACATATATATTTATATTATACATACATACATATATATTTATATTTTACATACATATATATATTATACATACATACATATATATATTATACATAAATACATACAAATATATATTATACATACATACATCTCTATATATATATATTATACGTACATATATATATATTATACATACATATATATATTTATATATTATACATACCTACATACATATACATATAAATATATATTATACATACATACATATATATATTATACATATATATATATTTATATATTATACATACGTATATATTATACATACATACATATATATATGTATATTATACATACATACATATATATATTATACATACATATACATATTTATATTATACATACATATATATATTATACATACATACATATATTCAAGACTGCTCTATATTATACTATACTATATTATACATACATACATATATTCAAGACTGCTCTGCCACCGGCAACACCGGTGGCATGTACCAAGCTCTGAAAGAGGCTCTAGGTCCTCCTGTGAAGAAATCATCTCCTTTGCGATCTCTGACCGGAGAACTACTCACCAATCCTGATGATCAGCTTGACCGTTGGGTGGAGCACTACAGCTCACTGTATGCTCAACCTGTAGCAGCTAGTGAGGCTGCTATAATAGCTGCTGTTCCCCAACTACCAGTCCTCCATGAGCTAGATTACGACATCACCATCGATGAAGTACACAAGACCATCAAGCTACTGAGGAACAACAAAGCCCCCGGCGTGGATGGGCTACCTTCAGAAATCTTCAGATGCGGTGGTGACTCACTAACTGAGGAACTCCATCATCTCTTCTCAATCTGCTGGAATGAAGGTACTATTCCCGATGAACTTCGTAACGCCAACATAGTTACCCTGTATAAGAACAAAGGGTTTCGCTGCGACTGCAACAACTACCGTGGCATATCTCTACTTTCCCAGCCTGGAAAGATCTATGCCCGCTTAGTCCTGCCACGTCTCCAGATTATTGCCAACAGAATTCTTCCTGAGAGTCAATGTGGCTTTCGACCTGGCCGCTCTACCACTGACATGATCTTTTCTGTTCGTCAGATCCAGGAGAAATGCATTGAGCAAGGCCGTCCTCTCTATGCAGTTTTCGTTGACTTGACGAAGGCCTTTGATTATGTTAGCAGATCAGGGCTATTTCTAGTCCTCCGTCTACTGGGCTGCCCTCCCAAACTCCTGAAAACCATACAAGAATTTCACGATCAGATGAAGGCTACAGTACAGTTTGAGGGCTCTCGTTCTAAAGAGTTCCCCATCTCTTGTGGTGTCAAGCAAGGCTGCGTGTTAGCTCCTACTCTGTTCGGAATATATTTCTCAGCTGTTCTGCGCCGAGCCTTCCCAAACCCAACTGGAGTGCTCCTTCACACTCGCAGTACTGGAGGCCTATTCAACCTGGCCAGGCTACGCTCAAAAACTATGGTTAACCGCGTACAGATCCGTGAACTCCTGTACGCTGATGATGCTGCCTTCATCGCCAACTCGGAGGTTGAGCTTCAGGCAATGTGCTCCTCCTTTGCTTCTGCCTGCGAGGAGTTTGGTCTCAAAATCAGCCTAGGCAAGACGGTGGTCTTTGCCCAGCCTGCTGGGCTTTCACCCATAATAACCGTAAACAATCATGTACTGTCAAACGTCACCAAGTTCACTTACTTGGGTTCTACAGTTGATAACACCAACAGTCTTGATTGTGAACTGGACTCCCGCATTGGAAAGGCATCAACAACTTTCGGCAGGCTTAGTGAGAGAGTCTGGAAGAACAAGTCCCTCTCGCTACACCTAAAGATCAAGGTTTACGAGGCCTGCATCCTTAGCACTCTCCTGTATGGCAGTGAGACTTGGTGCACCTACCGCCGACACGAACACCGTCTGAACGCCTTCCACTTCCGATGCCTGCGCACAATTCTTGGATTCACATGGAAGGATCATGTACCAAACACAGCTATCCTCTCCACGACCAAGAGTACTGACATGTACACAGTGCTGCGCATCCGTCGCTTACGTTGGGCTGGCCACACCTGCCGCATGGACGACAGCCGGCTACCAAAAGCACTTCTCTTTGGAGAGATAGCTGATGCCCCTCGCTGTGCTGGCAGGCCACGCCTCCGCTACAAGGATGTCCTGAA
>NC_136499.1:81078999-81096499 GCF_053919585.1 Euprymna scolopes | reverse complement strand
TATATATATATATATTATACATACATGCATATATATATATTATACATACATGCATATATATATATATATATTATACATACATACATATATATATATATTATACATACTTACATATATATATATTATACATACATACATACATGTATATATTATACATACATACATATACATATTATACATACATATATATATATTGTACATACATACATATATATATATTATACATACATACATATATATATATTATACATACATACATATATATATATATATATTATACATACATATATATATATTATACATACATACATATATATATATTATACATACATACATATATATATATATTATACATACATATATATATAATACATACATATATATATATATTATACATACATATATATATATTATGCATACATATATATATATATTATACATACATACATATATATATTATACATTCATACATATATATATATATATTATACATACATACATATATATATATATTATACAGACATACATATATATATATATATTATACATACATATATATATATTATACATATATATATATTATACATACATATATATATATATTATATATATATATTATACATACATATATATATATTATACATACATATATATATTATACATACATATATAATATATATATATATATTATACATACATATATATATATATTATACATACATATATATATTATACATACATATATATATATTATACATCCATGCATATATATATATTATACATATATATATTATACATACATATATATATATATATATATATATATATATATATTATACATCCATACATATATATATATATTATACATATATATATATATTTATATATTTATATATTATACATACATACATATATATATATATTATACATACATATATATATATTATACATACATATATATATATATATATTTTTATATTATACATACATACATATATATATATATTATACATACATACATATATATATTATACATACATACATATATATATATTATACATACATACATATATATATATTATACATACATACATATATATGTATATATATATATTATACATACATACATATACATATATATTATACATACATACATATATATATATTATACATACATACATATATATATATTATACATACATACATATATATATATATTATACATACATACATATATATATATTATACATACATACATATATGTATATTATACATACATACACATATATATATTATACATACATACATATATATATATTATACATACATACATATATATATATTATACATACATACATATATATATATTATACATACATACATATATATATATTATACATACATACATATATATATATTATACATACATACATATATATATATATATAATACATACATACATATATATATATATAGTATACATACATACATATATATATATATTATACATATATATATATATTATACATACATATATATATATATATTATACATCCATCCATATATATATAAATATATTATACATATATATATATATTTATATATTATACATACATACATATATATATAAATATATTATACATATATATATATATATATATTTATATATTATACATACATACATATATATATATATATATATTATACATACATATATATATATATATTTTACATACATATATATATATATAATACATATATATATATATATATTTATATATTATACATACATACATATATATATATTATACATACATACATATATATATATATTATACATACATACATATATATATATTATACATACATACATATATATATATATTATACATGCATACATATATATATATTATACATACATACATATATATATATATTATACATACATACATATATATATATATTATACATACATACATATATATGTATATATATATTATACATACATACATATATATATATATTATACAAAGATACATATATATATATATTATACATACATACATATATATATATATATATTATACATACATACATATATATATATATTATACATACATACATATATATATATTATACATACATACATATATATATATATATTATACATACATACATATATATATATATTATACATACATACATATATATATATATATTATACATACATACATATATATATATATATATATTATACATACATACATATATATATATATTATACATACATACATATATATATATATATATTATACATACATACATATATATATATATTATACATACATACATATATATATATAATATACATACATATATATATATATTATACATACATACATATATATATATATTATACATACATACATATATATATATAATATACATACATATATATATATATTATACATACATACATATATATATATATATTATACATACATACATATGTATATATATATTATACATACATACATATATATATGTATATATATATATTATACATACATACATATATATATATATATTATACATACATATATATATATATTATACATACATACATATATATATTATACATACATACATATATATATTATACATACATACATATATATATGTATATATATATTATACATACATACATATATATATGTATATATATATTATACATACATATATATATATATATATATATTATACATACATATATATATATATATATATATTATACATATATATATATATATTATACATACATATATATATATATATTATACATACATATATATATATATATATTATACATATATATATATATATATTATACATACATATATATATATATATTATACATACATATATATATATATATTATACATACATATATATATATATTATACATACATATATATATATATTATACATACATATATATATATATATATATTATACATACAAATATATATATATATATTATACATACAAATATATATATATATATTATACATACATATATATATATATATATATATATATATATATATATATATATATATATATATATATATATATATATATATATGAACTTAAGGGCCAGTGCTAAAAAAAACGAGATATTATAAAAAAGGCTGACCGGGAATCCATCAGGGAACTAATCAGATATGACCATGGAGAAATATTTTTTCCCTCCCTGCGTAACAGTGTGCAAACGAGACCACTGACTGGATCGAAACTGCAATCGAAGCGCATGTTACATGCGGAAATTTTATAGTAAGCCCCACTCTTACCAATGGTTTACGTCGACTTGCGCAACTTCCATTGCTCAAAAGCAGCATGCATACCTCTGATTTAACCGACATAAGTCCAGGTTAAACAGACTGAAGTACATAGAAGCTAGAAATAATGTTAAGAAAGAAATAGCGACAGCTAAGAGAGAATTTATGGAAACCACTAAAAAACGCATCGAAGCACCAAAAACTAGGAACTAGTGACTTCTGGAAAATCTACAACAGTGTAGTAAATAATGGGCAATCAACAATTCCCCAACTAACCAACAATCACGAGGCTGTCTCCTCAGCAACCGACAAGGCTAACATGCTTGACAGTGGGTTTGCCTCAAACATCCACACTGGACCCTTCCAACCACCCCCTACCTGACTGTCCTATGTGGACAGACGCCACACTAGACTATCTGAAAATCACCCCTGCTCAGGTGCATACCATCATAAAAAACATTGACACTTCAAAAGCATGTGGACCCGATCTCATCCCAGCTGTGCTATTAAAAATGTGCTCAGCCGAAGTAGCTCCAGTTCTCTCCAAACTCTACAACAAATGCCTTAATGAAGCTTGCTTTCCGGGCTGTTGGAAAACTTCTTCTGTTGTACCAGTATTCAAGAATTCTGGCGAAAGGACTGACCCATCAAATTATTGCCCAATTAGCCTCCTCCCACTTTTTGCCAAAATATTTGAGACCTTAATTAACCATGCTCTAGTCAATCACCTAACAGATGCTAAACTTATGGGTGACCAACAATATGGATTTAGACAAGCCTGTTCCACAGCAGACATCCTAACTGTAATCTCTGAACGTATATACCATTCACTGGACAAAGCGAGGAAGGGCAGAGCGGTAGCTCTAGATATATCTAAGGTTTTTGACAGGGTATGGCATGAGGGTCTCCTCAGGAAAATTAGATCATACGGTATCACTGGTAGAATACTTAACATAATTAAATCCTTCTTAGATAAGAGAAAAATCCAGGTTGTCCCTGACGGTGGTACATCTAAACAATATGATATAAATGCGGGAGTGCCCCAGGGGTCTATCCTTGGACCTCTATTGTTCCTGATATTAATAAATGACCTCCCCGACAAAATTGCCTCTGAGATGGGTATATATGCTGATGACACTACACTCTATAACAGGCACGACAGGAAGACGAATGAACACATTTCTAAAGAAATGGCAGAAACACTAGAAGAAGATTTTCAATCTGTAGTGGAATGGGGACAAAAATGGTTGGTCACATTCAATGACGCCAAGACTAAACTAGTTTCATTCAATAATTACAAGAAACCCTCTCTACCAACTATAGCAATGGCCAACGACTCTTTATCTGAGAGTACATCTTACAAACTCCTTGGCCTAACGTTCATAGGAAACATGAGTTGGAACAATTACATTGAAGGCATTGCCAGGGCCGCTGCAAAAAAGGTGGGCTCTCTCTACCGTGCTAACACCCACAACTACTAAAACCCGAAAGTATCCTGTACCTCTATAAGGCCACCATTCGCCCATGTATTGAGTATTGCTGTCACATTTGGTCGGGTGCATCTGCTACTAGTCTCTCGCTCCTTGACAAGGTTCAAAAGAGAGTCGCAAACCTGATAGGCCCTGAACTGGCATCTAAGCTTCAGCCTCTGTCCCATCGACGAAATGTTGCACCCTCTGCCTTTTCTACAAGTATTTTAGTGGTGAATGCTCTGACGAACTGCAATCACTTGTGTCCCCACGATGTGAGCACCCTCGACAAACCCAACAGGCTGCTAAATCCCACCCCCACACTGTAGAAATCCCTAGATGTAAAAGATCTTTCTACTCCAATAGTTTTTTCCCTAGAACCGCTAGACTTTGGAATTCCATTCCAGGTCCCTGCTTCCCCAACAGTACTGACGTGCAGAAGTTCAAGTGTAACGTGAACCGACATCTTGCTGCCCAAATCCCTGCATAGTACCCCAGTAGTTGTTGCCCCTGATAGTAGGCCCCTACACCAAAATGGCAATTTGCCTTGTTTGGGGTGAAAATGTAAAATATATATATATATATATATATATATATATATAAATAAAATAAAAATTACAATTAAATTTACCAAAATGGTCCAAAATTGTAAAATTACAGCATATTATAAATATTAAAAATTAATATTTATAAAGTTATCTCAGCCAGATGTAAAAGCCTGATAAAACCAAACAGGAGATAGCGCTTATAATACGGGCAAACAGTAAATAAAACATGTTAAAAAACACTCTGAAATGAGTTAAAAACATATTTAATCTGAAAAGGAAACACTAGATAAATGGATAGTTCTTAATCCACGGAGTTTCGAAGAAATACTTTCCTTCTCATCAGAGGGTAGGAATTAGCAAAATGCGGGATCGGATTTTGCATGCAAAAGTATTTGATGAAACAATAAGTAGATCATAGATCTTACTTGATAACAAAAAAGTGAAGCAGAGGGAATATGGCAAAGAAAAAGGTGATTACACGTGAATGGATAGTCTGGTGGAAAATAAATAGCCCAGTGACGGTAAAATTCAAATATATAACTTCAAGAAAGTTAATTCCATTTAGATTTGCACAAGTAAAATCGTAATTGGAAGATGGTCCAAAATAATCCAAAGGCAGAAATCCATAGAATAATTCACAAAAATGTGTACAAGAGAAAAAAGGAAAAAATTCCAATAATATTAATAAAAGAAAAATAAGATATGCTTTTCACTCTACTGCCGAGGTATAAATATAAATAAGAAAGATCAGGGAAGAAAAAGAGGAGGAAAAAAAAATTAAATGGTGATAGAATTAAATATAAAATAGAGAAACAAATGTCAAAATGACCCAGATAGGAAATGTTAAAGGCACGAAAAAATATATAGGGCAAAATAATATAGGTCAACTGAAATGTACAAGTCATCACTTAAAAACATGTCAGCAAGAGTTGTTAGACACTAAATGGAAAATAAATTAATTAATTAATAAATAAATAGAGAATAATAAATAAACAATAAATAAAAAATAAATATAAAATATGATATATAAAATAAAAAAATAAAAATCAATTAAGGTAAGACGATGGGCGGTATATGCAAATGCAGGAAAAAGCAAGAAAAAAGAAAATAAGTAAATGCATATAGTAAAATATAAGTAAATATACATACAAGATATGAAAGTGTGGGTAGATTGATTTATTAGATAGATAGGAAAGTTTAAATAATAAAGCAGAAAATGCAGATAAAAAGCGGCCATGCAAAGAAGAAATAATAAATAAATTATAAAGTATTAAGAAGTAATAACTATGTAACTTCAAAATTGCCATAATTAAATTTGGACTTATGTTTACAGAAAGAGATCAGTTCATTGTTAGAATTTATTATATTGTTACTTTGAGGGGAAGTAATTATAGTTATAGCTTCGGTTGTGCAGAGGCGACATGACTTAGAGCCTGGAGTATAAGACTTAACTTTTTTTATGATAGTCCATTTGATTTAGAAGGTGGTATAGTTAGAGTTAAGTTTTTTAATTAAAGTGGTTAGAGAAGTTCCTTGGTTATTATTAGAATTATGGTTGTTAAAAGAAGAAATGTGGTTTGATATTCTTTTCTTAATTAATGTTGAAGTAGCGCCGATATATGTATGTACTTTATTAAAAGCTCGAGGTCTGGTAATAATATTACTTTGCTGATTTGTATTAGTTAAATGGTTTGAATTTTGTTCATAGTGTTCAACAAATGGTGGGACAATGTCTGTATGAGGACTATTTTAGAGGGGATAATGAGTGTTGTTAGTGTGAGGATGGCTGTTAGGAGAAATATTATTATTCTCATTAATATTATGATTATTATTATTATTATCATTATTATTATTATTATCATCATCATCATTATTACTAGTTGTATGATTGTATATGGAGGGGCTGCTCAAGTGGTGTATTGGATTAGTAACTATATCAGATGGAGGATGGGAAGAAGAATAACTTGAAGACAAAATATTAGTGTCTGTTATGGGAGGATTGCATGGGAGCTCAGTAATAGTGCAAGAATATATACCACCTTTATGGATGCAATCATTATTGAGTGGGCAAAGATGTTTGTTATTACAATTACAGTTAGTTTTGGGTTAATTGGGAAAGGGATATTTTGGGCTGATTTATTTTTTTTGTTATCAGATGTTAAGATTCTTTATGGTTGATTAGGCATTGTTGACTAAGAAATCCTGATTGAATTTTTTATTGAAAATAGAACTATATCTGTGTGGGTATTTGAAAGAGTTTTGTACAATGTTGAAGAATTCCTTAGGTATATTAGCTTTGACATTTAGGCTAAATGGAGGATTAAACCAAATATTTTTCTTTCTCCTGCTGCGACTAGGTGGGTTAGAGGTATTGCGATTAGTATTTTGGTTTGGATTATATATGTAGACTGGTTCATTGTTATTTATAGCGGCAAATCTTGTTATTTGAACTGGTTTCTTACGAGTCATATTGTGTGTGATTACAGATTTAAGGTGGCCTGCAGGAGGAGCATAATTGTTGTATTTAATCTTTTCCTTGTGTCCTGAGTTCCATAAGGCATTATTGAAGAAAGTAGCATTTTGATTAAAAGTTTTTTTATCAGCAGAAAGAGCAGAAATTCTTCTAGAGACAGATGGTACTATAGATTTTATAATTGAGTTGGGGTTGTTAGAAGATTTATGGACGTATAAAAGCGTAAGATTAAGTTTATGATAGGGGCTATGAGTTTCGGTGTTAAGATTAAGTGTAACATCTAGAAAATTTGAAGTTTTTTTGTTTGGTTCAATAATTATAGAAAGGCCAAAGTTATTGAAGAAGTTATGGAATTTTTTAATTGTTTTGTTGTACTCTCTTGGCCTGGCTGTTGTAGTAAAAAGGGCATCGTCTCTATAAAGGCCCCCTTGGATATGTTTAAAGTGGTATTTAAGTTCTTTCAGTAAGAAGAGTCCCATTAAATCTGTAACTTCTTGTGGTGTAAATGAAGAAAAAGAGAAACAAGAACGACCGACCGCGTTTTTGTGTGGCTTACCTCGTGTTCATAATGAAGAAGAAAGAAACAAAAATGGCTGCCCTGTTTCTTTATATGCCTACAGGGTGACCACGAGGTATGCAAATGAGATGCTCCTGATTGGAAATAAAAGAGGAGTGATTTGGGGAAGGAGGGATTTCTGAAGTTTGATTGCGAGCAGAGAAGGTGTATTTGCAGAAGAGAAAAGCTACAGTTGCAGAAGTTCGTTTTGGAGTGGAGAGAAGACGCGTCAAGTGGGAACGGGAAGGTGAAAGTTCGGACAGCAGTGTCACGCAAGCGACAAGCTATTTCGGCGTATCAAGCAATTAACATGGCTGAGTGGAGACTGAGCACTCAGATGTTGAGACCCTTTACTGGGGAGGGCGACCTGATTAAGTGGCTGGAGAAATTAAAAATGGTGGCGAAGCTGCAAGAGATAGAAGATGTGGTAACCCTGCTGCCGCTATACTTAGAGGGGGAAGCCCTCACGATTTACCAGCAGATGCGAGATGAAGACAAGGAAGACCTTGCCTTAGTGGAGCAAAGGCTGAAATTGGCCTTCGCGGAGGGCCCATTTGAAGCACTTGGCAAGCTGTCAAGTTTGAGGTGGACCGGCGAGTCCGTTGACGTCTTTGCGGCAGAGATCAGGAGACTGGCAGGGTTGGCTGGTTACGAGGGGAGGAGCCTGGAGATGACGGTAAAGCTGTACCTAGTGAACGGCTTCCCAAAGGAAATCTCTGCGAACATGCAGAGAATCACGGGGATCCATTCTATGGAAGTGGACGATCTCTTGCTCCACGCCAGAGTCCTAGTGAAAAATGTTAAAGGCCCAATCGTGGCTGCAGCTGTGAGTGGAAATATGTGCATGAGGCCTCACTTGAATGAGAGGCAGCCGGCGAGGCGACAGGAGGGGAGACCTGCCATCAAGTGTTTCCAGTGCCAGGGTCCTCATCTGATCAAGGACTGCAAAGAGCCGAGACCGGGGATCACATGCTACCGATGTGGACAAGTGGGGCATATTAGCCGCTATTGTGTTGCTGCACGGGACCAGGGAAACGAGTGAAGGGGAGCTATTGCGCCAGTGGTTACCTCTTCTGTGTGGAAATGGCGCATGATGGAACATTGCCTCGGTTACCGGTGGTAGTCAATGGGAAGAGAGCCATAGCCTTTGTCGACACAGGCTGCACTACAACGCTGTTAGCAAGGAATGTCGCGAGGTCATGGAGCGGAACCAGGATTATTAGGACCGTGGATGGCAGGGATGTGAAATGCCTAGGAGAGACGACAGCGGAAGTAATGGTGCAAGGGGTGCCCATTGAACTGCAAGCCCTAGTATTGAATCATCTGGTCGGTGGTGTCGACATGATTATAGGTATGAGTGCAATTAACCGACTGGGGGGCGCTACGTTAAGAGGGGGCCAAGTGACGTTTGGACGTCTTAGCGCAGTGGGGATGGCAGGAGTGGAAGGTGATAGAACTGTCAGAACCCCAAAACCGGAGGTTTGCTGCATTGAGGACAAAGATTTCCTGGCGAAGTTTGATGGCGTGAGGTGGACGGTGGAATGGAAATGGATCTCCGGGCCCCCAGAACTACAGAATAAGGTGGGCTGCTACGAAAACACCCTGCGAGGAGAAATAAGAAAAGGATTCGAGGAAGAAGTGGAGAGGTGGATAAAAGAAGGAATTCTGAAACCGTGGACAGGGGAAGAAAAAGGAGTGTTGCCACTACTGGCGGTTGTTCAGCCTACCAAAAACAAGATTAGGCCCGTGCTGGATTTTAGGGAATTGAACAGACACGTAGCCTGCCACACTGGAACGGGGATCAACGTATGTGAGGATGTCATGAGGAAATGGAGAAGAATGGGGCGGGCCACTAAGATTGTCGATCTGAAATCGGCATATCTGCAGATCCATGTAGATGAAAAACTCTGGCAGTACCAACTGGTCCGGTACAAGGGGCGGGTGTATTGTCTGACGAGGTTAGGCTTTGGGCTGAGTTCAGCCCCCAAAATTATGACTGCCGTACTGAAGACAGTGCTGAGCAAAGACTGTACAGTGGAGGAGGCCACTAGCTCGTACATTGACGACATCCTGGTGGAGGAGGCAGAGGTGACAGCAGAGAAAGTAAGAAGCCATGTTGAGAAGTATGGGTTAACCGCAAAACCGGCGGAGGCCCTAGATGGAGGAGCGGTGCTGGGGTTGAAACTAAGGCGAGATGGAAAAGACAGCCTTGTCTTCGAACGAGGGAATGCAATACCCGAAGTCGGATCTGAGCTGACGAGGCGAGACCTCTTCTCAGTCTGCGGGAGGCTGGTCAGGCACTATCCTATCGCTGGCTGGCTCAGGATAGCATGCAGCTTTATTAAACGACAAACAGGCACTGATGACTGGGAAGGCCGTGTGACGAAGGAGGTCACGAACATGCTGCAAGAAGTCATTGCGAGAGTGAGGAATGAGGACCCAGTGAAAGGGAAATGGTATGTCAGCGGCGAAGACGCGGGTGTGGTTTGGTGCGATGCCAGTAACCTGGCGTTGGGCGTCGTACTAGAGATAGGAGGTGTAACTGTGGAGGATGCGGCGTGGCTAAGAAAAAACAACGACTTCTCCCATATCAATGTAGCAGAACTAGATGCCGCTATAAAAGGAATCAATCTGGCCCTGAAATGGGGATTGAAAATAATTGAAGTCAAAACCGATTCGGCAATGGTAGCGTCGTGGATTCGGTCGGCAGTAACTGGCGATAAGAGAGTTAAGACAAGGGGTGCTGCGGAAATGCTGATCAAGCGCAGACTCGGAGCGCTCACCGACCTGATAGCGGAATTCCAGTTGAGAGTATCTGTTGTGTTGGTCCCGTCAGAAAAAAACAAGGCGGATTCGATGACACGCGTGAAGAAGGCCTGGCTGCAGGAGGGAAAGGAGGTCTCCTCGGTATGCTGTGCAGGGGAAGAAGTCAAAGAATCACACGAAATGCACCACTTTGGTCGAGAACGAACGTTATTCCTAGCCAGAGAGGTTTACCCGGAGACCACCGAGGAGGGGGTTAGGGAGGTGGTGGAGAACTGTCGAGAGTGCCAATCAATTGACCCTGGACCGTCCAGACACGAAGCAGGAGAGCTACACGTTGCGGAGGACTGGAAGCGATTGGCCATTGACGTGACACACTATCGCCACAAATTGTATCTGTCGATGGTCGACTGTGGACCGGGAAGGTTTGCCATCTGGAGAGAGATCAGGGCAGAAGCTGCATGGGCGATCGGAGGGGTCATCAAGGAGATATTTTTGGAGAGAGGGCCGGTTGAGGAACTCTTAATGGACAATGGCCCCGCTTTCCGATCAGAAGCCTGTGCGATAAGTGGGGAGTAAGGCAATTTTTCAGAGCAGCGTATCGGCCGAGTGGCAACGGAATAGTGGAGAGGAATCATCGCACCATTAAAGCCGCTGCGGAAAAAAGCAACGTATCACCCATAGAGGCGGTGTTTTGGTATAACATCTCGCCGAAGACCAAACAAGATGAGACAACTGTGCCTCATAGGGCCGTTTTCACATATAAGTGGCGGCATCCGTGCAACAAAGCAGCAGGAATTGAGAGTGAAGAAGCCACTATCAAAGTAGGGGAAGAGGTGTGGGTGAAACCCCCCAATGCACAGTGTACCACTCATTGGAAAAGAGGGGTCATAACAGGATTGCAGTCGAAGAACAATGTGATGGTGAATGGCGTTCCCCGGCATATTTTAGACCTGCGTCGTGTGACATTGCCGGTATGCAGTGAGGGCAGTGAAGAAGAAGAAATCGAGGGCCACCGAGAAGCAAATGATGCTGCTCAACCTGACTTAGGCCCGCGTTGTAGTGAACCTGAAAACGTTAACCCCCGAGAAGTTGTCCCCCAGAGGCCTCGACGTGAGAGGAGGCGGCCTGCTTGGATGGAGGATTACGAAGTATCCTATTGATCTCGAAGATCAGGGGGGCGTGTGTTGTAAATGAAGAAAAAGAGAAACAAGAACGACCGACCGCGTTTTTGTGTGGCTTACCTCGTGTTCATAATGAAGAAGAAAGAAACAAAAATGGCTGCCCTGTTTCTTTATATGCCTACAGGGTGACCACGAGGTATGCAAATGAGATGCTCCTGATTGGAAATAAAAGAGGAGTGATTTGGGGAAGGAGGGATTTCTGAAGTTTGATTGCGAGCAGAGAAGGTGTATTTGCAGAAGAGAAAAGCTAAAGTTGCAGAAGTTCGTTTTGGAGTGGAGAGAAGACGCGTCAAGTGGGAACGGGAAGGTGAAAGTTCGGACAGCAGTGTCACGCAAGCGACACTTCTGCCGAGTCAGAATCACCCATCAAGATGTCAAAATTATCAGGGGTATCCTTTCTAGTCCGAAGCTTATTGTTACATTGTATAAGGGACTTTCTCGCTAGGAGAATTAATTTTATTTCTAAATTAATTGCGTCAGAATTTCTTTTAGCAAAGATAAGAGCCTTATTTAAAAGGATCGGAGAAATTGATTGATAATAATTTTGGATGTCAAAGGTTATGAAGTTAAGGAGGTGTTTATTTTTAAGGTAGACAAACCAATTAATTACGGAATCTGAATTCAGCCAAAGAGGGAAATTTACTTTTTCTTTAATAGAAGGGATGATTCTATCGAAGATATTTTTGCTTACAGCTCCTAAGTCTGAGTTAAATGGGTAGATCAATCTGATGGAAGGGTTGTCATAGAAATTAGGTTAATGATCCTTGAGGATGAATGTAGGAGTACCCGGAGAAATTATTTCAGTGAAGTTATGAATATTCGTAGAAGTCAATAAAAATTTAGCTTCAGAACTAATGGAATCTAAAGTCTTAGGAGGGACTATTTTATAAGATTCATTAAGTTCTTTATACAAAAGTTTTTTATATGTAGGATAGTAAAGTTTATAATAATTTTTTTTCTTATCAGCTGGGACGAATATATGCTTATTCTTTTTAACTTTTTCGGCAAAATTATTTATTTTTCGAGTAACCGGATTATAATGGTGTTTTTGTTTCTTAAATTTATTTATTTTTGACTAAATTTAACATGGAATTCTCAAACTCCTCGAGGTAAGAGTTGTATTTGGGGTGGGCAGTGGTTTTTAATCCGTAAAATTTGGCAGCAATACTTTCGAATTTCTTTGGATCTCTATGAGAGTTGATAGGGAGTTCATTTGTTAAGATTTCTGAGTGCAGTTGGTCTTCAGAGGAAATAGGCGCTTTAAGTTTATTTTTAATGCTTAAGTCATGGTGATAAGCCTTCCACCTTATGTAAGTTTTCACTGCGAGAAAAAATTTGTGGATATATTCTTGTTGGGTTGGAATAGGGATATTTTTGGCAGACAGAGGAATGTGTCCCTTTTCAAACATATCTGGAGAGAATAAAAAGCTCAACAAAACGGGAGCTTATAAAAATAAAAAAATACAATTAAATTTACAAAAATGAGCCAAGACGGTAAAATTACAGTATATTATAAATATTAAAGCATTACTATTATAAAGTTATCTCAGACAGACGTAAAAGCTCGATAAACCCAAATAGAAGATAGAGCTTATGATACGAGTAAAACACTTTATAAAAGATGTTAAAAAACACTTTGAAATGAGTTAAAAACATATTTAATCTGAAAAGGAACCACTAGAAAAGTGGATAGTCCTTAATCCGTGGAGTTTCGAAGAAATACTTTCCTTCTCATAAGGGTAGGAAGTAGCCAAATTCAGGATCGGATTTTGCATGCAAAAGTATTGGATGAAACAACAAGTAAGTCATAGATCTAACTTAATACATAAAAAAGTGAAGACGAGGGACTATGGTAAAGAAAAAGGTAAGTACACGTGAATGGATAGTCTGGTGGAAGATAAAATATCCACTGACGGTAAAATCCAAATATATAACATCAAGAACGTTAATTGAATTTCTATTTACACGAATACATAAAATGTATATATATATATATACATATATATATATATATATACAGATATTTATATACATATATATATATGTATATATATACAAATATATATATAAACATATATATTAATATATATATATATACAAATATATATATACAAATATTTATATACACATATACACTTGTGCCCGAAATTATTCATACCCCCCCTTGAAAATTGAGTTTATTAGGTGTAACTTTGTAAGAATTTATTGTTTACGTCCATATTGATACATATTCTTAATAAACCTCTTCTGATCATTTTCGTCATTTTAAAATCTCGGGATACTTGTAATAAAAGAAATATACAGCTATTTATAAAATCTGCAATGTTCAAAAATAATCATACCCCCTTATTTTTTCAGTATTAATCGAGTTTCTGACTGTTTGTTTCCTGTTTGATTCTTATTTTGAATGCTTTTATACAACCTTTGATTAATTTCATTTCGTTTTTTGCATTTTTCAGAAATTAAAATGATATCAACTGAAAACCAATAAAAGAATAAAAATGATTAGAATGGGGAAGAAAAAAGAGCTTAGTAATGATCTTAGGACTAAAATTGTGAATTCATATAAGGATGGTTTAGGTTACAAGTCAATTTCCAAGAAATTTGAGGTCCCTACAGCAACAGTACAGAGCATCATTAAAGAATTCCAGAGCCACCACACAACAAACAACTTGATTGGTAGAGGAAGGAAAAGGAAACTGTCTGCTAGAGCCACCAGGAATATTGTAAGAAGTGTTAATGCAAATCCAACCACCACTACTAAGGGCATTGTAGAAAATCTGGAGTCTTCTGGCATAAAAATATCAAGCAAAGGACTCTGCATGAAAATGGTCTGAAAGGAAGAAGACCAAGAAGGACTCCATTGCACACCGGAAAACACCTTGCAGCACGTCTAAAGTTTGCTAGGACCCATGGGAATTCTCCAGAGTCCGTTTTCTCAAGTATTTTGTGGACTGACGAAACAAAAATTGAATTGTTTGGCCATATGGATGCTTCTTACGTTTGGAGGAAGAAAGGAGAAGCTTACAACCCAAAGAACACCATACCCACGGTGAAACATGATGGTGGTAGCTTAATATTTTGGGGCTCCTTTTCGGCTAGTGGTCCAGGTAGTTTGGTCAAGATAGATGGAACCATGAAGAAGGAGCAATATTTGGAGATACTCCAGAAAAACATTAGACAAAATGCGGAGAAGCTCCATTTAGGACCAAACTGGGTCCATCAACAGGATAATGATCCAAAGCATACTGCCAAAATAGTCAAGAAATGGTTTGAGGATAATCAAATTAATGTTTTTGAATGGCCTAGCCAGAGTCCCGATCTGAACCCTATCGAAAACCTCTGGCACATATTGAAAACTGAGGTTAAAAAGTGGAAACCTTGAAATTTGAGGGATTTGGAGAACTACTGCATTGAAGAATGGTCAAAAATCAGTGTTGATGCTTGTAAAAACCTTGTTGATAAATATCCCAAACGGTTACAGGCAGTTATTAAGAATAAAGGGCATGCTATTGACTATTAGTAAGAGAGGTATGAATAATTTTGAACTAGTGCCATTATTGTTTTTCTTTGTATAATGTTTCAAACTTGCATAATTTATTTATTTGTTGAGTTTAAATTAAATGCTGATGCTTGATTTATTGTTTGAAATCCCTTTAATATTGTCTACCTTCTGGTTTGAGCAATATTCTTATAGAAATCTCAAAAGTTCCGAGGGGTATGAATAATATCGGGCACAAGTGTATATACATATACAAATATATATATATACATATACCTATATACATATATATATATACATATATATATACATATATACATATACGTATACATATATATATATACATACTTATATACATACATATATATATACATATATATACATATATATATATACATATGTATACATATGTATATACATATATACACATATTTATACATATATACATATACCTATATACACATATTTATACATATATACATATACCTATATACACATATACATATACGTATACATATATATATACATATATATATATACATATATATACATATACCTATATACACATATATGCATATACGTATACATATATATACATATATATCTACATATGTATATACATATATATACATATATACATATACCTATATACATATATATACGTATACACATATACCTATATACATATATATACGTATACATATATATATATATGTATATATATATACATTTATACATATATACATATATATACGTATACATATATATATGTATATATATATATATATATACATATATACATATATATATATATATATACATATATACATATATATATATATACATATATATATACATACATATACGTATTCATATATATATATACATACATATACATACATATACGTATTCATATATACATATATATATACATATATATATATACATAAATATACGTATACATATATATGTGTATATATATAGATATATACATATATATACATACACATATAGACATACATATATACATATATATATAAATATATATACGTATATATGCACATACATATACATAGACATATACATACATATATATACATATATACACATACATATACATACATATACATATATATACATACATATATATACATATAAACACATATATATACATACATATACATATATATACATACATACATATATATACATATAAACACATATATATACATACATATATATACATATACATATATATACATACACATGCATATATATACATATATATACATACACATGCATATATATACATATATATACATACACATGCATATATATACATATATATATACATACACATGCATATATATACATATATATATACATACACATGCATATATATACATATATATACATACACATGCATATATATACATATATATACATACACATGCATATATATACATATATATACATACACATGCATATATATACATATATATACATACACATGCATATATATACATATATATACATACACATGCATATATATGCATACACATGCATATATATACATACACATGCATATATATACATATATATACATACATTAGCATATATATACATATATATACATATATACATATATGTATATATACACGTATATA
>NC_136499.1:81038999-81071499 GCF_053919585.1 Euprymna scolopes | reverse complement strand
TAGACAAATGCCTGAGGAAGTATCTATACAAAAATGATGTTACAGAGTTTTAGCTTTGTACGACATAGATATATACATATATGCATACATACATATACTTATATATATACATATATATATATATATACATATATACATATATATATACATACATATATGCATACATATATATACATACATACATATATATACATACATAGACATATATACATACATATATATATACATACATAGACATATATACATACATATATATATACATACATAGACATATATACATACATATATATATACATACATAGACATATATACATATATATATATACACATATATATACATACATAGCCATATATACATATATATATACACATATATATATACATACATACATAGCCATATATACATATATATATATACATACACATATATATACATACATACATACATAGCCATATATACATATATATATATACACACATATATCTATATATATAAAAATGTAAATGTTGGTTCGTTCTAAAATAATAAAACCCTATTTCTACGTTACCAATTTATTTGAAATTTTCAGACAACCCATCTTTAGAGTCGAGGTATGTTTTTATGTTATTGAAATAAATTTACCTCGCGAATTATTAAAATATTAAATAAAATAAATATATTTTTTTAACCGTTACTGCGAATCTGTTCTGTTGTAAAACTGAACTTACGGTTCGATTCATTTCACAGCCACGAATTGACGAAAGATTTCATTTTCTGTTAACTCGATAAGTAAAAAAAAAACAAAAAACAAACTTACTCATGCAGAGAGTGATCCGTGCTGAAATAATAATGTTATTATTTAAAAAGCCATTCTTAACATGGGGAAGGGAGGGTGTTTCGTACCTATTCTGTACTTTAACCTTACAATTGAATAAAAACATATCATAAAACTTTAATTAAACGTAGAAAACGATTTAAAAAAAAATAGCGCGGATCACTCTCTGCATTAGCACACACACACACACACACACAAAAATAATAATCCCATATTTTAAAAATTTAAGTTCATTTATGTACTTACCAATTTTTTTGATTTTATTTATGTTAAGGCTTTTCACTCATGAAACATTACGTTTTAATTGTTTAGTTTATTTTCACGGCATTGTTTACATAAAAAAGTTTGTTTTAACTTTTTCTAAACTGTTTCATTTTTACGACATGCCTCAACGTATTATAAACACCCTACTCCCCCCATGTTAAAAAAAACCCCCAAAAACGCCCTTCCATAAACCTCGAAAGCCGTTCTTAACATGGGGAAGTTAGGGTGTTTATTATATGCTGGGGCGAGTTGTAAAATTAACGAAGTTGCTATCTATTATTTATTGCAAAAATTGCTTGAAATTTATTTATTTGACAAAAAAAATTACATTTTGGTACTCCTTGGGCGTTGAATTCCATGGCGACCAGTAGAAAAAATAATAGTCGCTCCCTTAGTCTCCCACCTCACCCCGCACGTAACATATTTTATTTACTGACGTTGCCGTAACTAAACGATTATTTGTCACATTTACAAAGATTTATTTATTTATTTATTTTGAAAAAAGTTTTACTTTTTATGAATATTAAAAGAAAAATGGGTACTCATGCAGAGAGTGATCCGTGCTGAAATAATAACGTTATTATTTAAAAAGCCATTCTTAACATGGGGAGGGGAGGGTGTTTTGTACCTATTCTGTACTTTAACCTTGCAATTGATTAAAAAAAAAAAAAAAAACACGATTTAAAAAATAGCGCGGTCACTCTCTGCATTAGCACCGAAAAATGTTACTAAACATTTATTAATAATTTCTCACTTTTACAAACATTTGATTTTAAATTTCTTTTTAAATGACGACTTTTATCGACTTTATTTTTAAATATCCCCCCCCCCCCCAATGGTGTTTATTCCGAAATCCGTTGTTAACATGGAGAGGTTGGGGGTGTTTATTCTGAAAGCCGTTCTTAACATTTGTGGAGGTGGACCTAATGTAAAAAAAATAAAAAAATAAATAAATTTAAAAAAAAAAAAACTAAATCATTTACTGATAACTTCTCACTTTTACAAATATTTTTTAATTTACATGCGCGGATGAACAAATTGTTGAATAGTGCGAAAACAAAACATTTAGGTCCACCGCCACAATTTTCATTTTTAAATGACGACTTTTATTAATAAATAAATTTACTTCTCCGCAACTTTTATTGATAAATAAATCTACTGAACCCCTCCTTTTTTTTTTTTAATAGTATTTTCGGGTGGGTATGCTGACAACAAATATCAGTTAAATTTTGCAAATAGCCCCCCCCCTCCAAAAGTGGTGTTTATTCCGGAAGCTGTTCTTAAGATGAGGAGGTTGGGGGGGGGTGATTATAAGGTGGACCTAATCTAAAAAAAAACAAGTTGTTTATGCGCACATACGCAACTATTTTTTTATTAACATTTTTTTTTTTACTTTTTTATTTGAAAATTAGTAAATTTCAATGAATAGAATAATAAATCATTTATCATTAATATGTGTTTTTGGTTTTGTGTTGAATGAAACTTTTTTTTTTCATTACAACAATAATGAACCAATTTAAATCTTCCGGCATGCGTTTAAGGGTTACGAAATTATCAATAAATCGTTTAGTTACTAAGCCAATTTCATCATGACAAGTTTCAAGAAAAAATACACGATTAAACCCGGTTCTCCAACTTCCAACGTATACCCCTACTATCATGTCTCCTTCTCCAACATCAGGGGTCTTCGTTCTAACCTTCCAGAGGTTGAAACCCAATTACAGGAGACTAAACCAGACCTTTTATTTTTAAGTGAAACTGGCATTGGACAGGCTATTTCCCTAGATGAGTTTGCAATTTCAGGATACTCTAACTAAACTTCTAAATCTGACCCCCAAGATCGCCATGGGCATGGAATATGTGCCTATATTAAAGATAGCTTTCCATGTGGGAGGGACATCTCCAGGGAAGATCCTAACTTACCCTATATGTGCTTCCGGGTTGCTTTAGCTCACACTACTGCATTTATATTTACTCTCTATCGCCCCCACAACAGCGGAGTTACTATCTTTCAAAGCATATCTGAGAAAATTGACCAAGTCCTTTCTACTTATCCTTCAGCTAACATTCACGTATGTGGAGACTTCAATGTTCACAACGTCGAATGGTTGACCCACTCAAACAAGACCGATGATGAGGGGAGGTTCTGTCATGATTTCTCCATTGCCTATGACCTCACTCAGATTGTTCAGGAACCTACCCGTGTGCCCGATAATGACGGCCAGTATGCGAGCCTACTAGACCTTTTTCTCACAACTTGCCCTGAACTATGTTCAGTTTCTGTTCTGTCGCCTCTTGGATCTTCCGACCACTCTGTTGTATCAATTAAGATAAAAATGAAATGTAATAAGTCCCCAGACGTACCTCTTCATCGTACAGTATATCGATACACTAAGGCTGACTGGGATAGCTTCCGTACATTTATATCTGATCTACCTCTGCATTCCATGTTTAAAAAGGATGTGTCCTCTAGAGTATTAGACCTAACTGAATGGTTAATTGTAGGTATTGACCATTTCATACCCTCTAAAAAGTTTCAGCAAAAACCTAACAGCCAGCCATGGTTCTCTCCAGAATGTGCTGCTGCCATTGCGCACAGAAATCACTTTTTCCACTGCTTCAAACGTAATAGATGTATGGAAACTAAAGCCGTTTTCAGGACTGCCAGCAACCATTGTAAGAAAGTAATAAAGAACGCAAGAGTGTTGTATGCTCAATCTGTTAAGTCCAAAGTAGCTGAGCAGCGGCTTGGTTCCCACCAGTTTTGGCAAATAGCAAACAGAATCCTGAACAGAAGCGTGTGCTCCATCCCAACTATTATCAATGGACCTGAGGTAATCTCGTCAGCATCAGACAAAGCCAAACTCTTTGTCAAGAACTTTGCAGCTAATTCTACCCTTTGCGATCAAGGGCGCCAACCCCCAATATTTCCTCCTGTATCAGAGAACACGCTATGTGATATACGTATATCTGTACGTGATGTTGCGAAGCTAATCAAAAACCTTGATTCGAGTAAAGCAACTGGCCCTGATGGTATTCCAATTATAGTACTCAAAAAACTTCAACCTGAATTAGTGCCCATACTTACAAAACTGTTTAAACGTTGTCTTAAGGAGAATAGTTTCCCATCTCCCTGGAAAATCTCATCAGTATGCCCTGTATTTAAGAATTCAGGTGATCGCTCATCCCCCTCTCAGTACAGGCCAATAAGTCTCCTGTGCGTCATGAGTAAGTTGCTAGAATCTTTTTTTTTTTTTTTTTTTTTTTTTTTTTACAAAGGAATCACCACATTATCAAGGCCCAGAGGCCACTCAAGGATAAGGGTTAAAGAGTGTACAGTAGAAATTGGTCAATATAGTAATCATTAGTAATGAAAATTTGGTAAATTTAATAACTTATATGGAACGGCTCATCAAGAACTTATTTACTTTAGACTTGAAGACAACCATATTGTAGTCAGCCGGAAAGCAGGAAAACGGAAGACAATTCCACAGGCGTGCAGTTCTAAGAAAGAAGCTTTGTTCATGGAATCTACGTTTAGGTTTAGGCACAGATAAAGAGTGGGGGAAATTATTGATAGTGTTTACAGCTAGACGAGTGTTTCTTGTGAAAGTTTGGCGAGGGGGGACCATAGATTAAAGCTCAGTTGAACACTTTCCATGAAAATAACGATACATCAGAGACAAACTCGCAACATCTCTTCTGTGAGATAGAGGTTGCAAGGAGGAGAAAAGGACATCTCCTACGAGGCTACGAAGTCTATTTTGAACTCTATCAAGGCAGGACAAGTCCTTTCTAGCAGCTCCTGCCCAGATGTGGCAACAGTATTCCATCCTTGGACGTACCTGGCTCTTATATAGGTAGAGAATAGCATCAGCAGTGAGATATCTACTGGATCGATAGAAAGATCCCACCATTTTTCCAGCGGCCTTGGCAACAGATTTGATATACGTGTTCCATTTAAGATCAGGAGTAATGGTCAAGCCCAGAAGCTTGTCAAAACTTGAGGCCTCCTGAAGACGAGAGCCATTCATTTCAATTGATGACAAATGTGAATTAGAATGTTGATGATGTAAAGAGAGAAGCTTGGTTTTAGATGCATTAAAAGTAACCAGCCACTCCTTTCCCCATTGTACTACGTGCTCAAGATCAGAGGAGAGAGAATTGGAGAGAACTTGGTCGTTTACTGTCTTAGATGTGCTACCATAAATGGTAGTGTCGTCAGCATAAATGTCTACAAATGATGTAAGGATATGATTTGGAAGATCATTAATGTAGATCAGGAAAAGAGTTGGGCAAGTGCTTGTTTAAATTTGTTTTGGGTCCAGCCGATAATAATTTCAAAGTCTGGTGAAGCTTATATTATTTTTAGCGCTAAAAATATACATTTATAAAACGGTAGTACTTTATTTAAGTATAATACATATTATCTTACCAGCCATGTGAGGGCACTGATAAACATGGTCTGATATGAAACTCAACCACTTCATTTCATTTCAATAAGAGTTTTTTGAAATTCATTGAATTACAGTTTAATTTATTTGCTCTATCTTGAATATCGAGCAATTCTCGTTTAGATGGGATAACTTATAGAATATTACTGCCAGTAATATTTTGTAAACCTACAATCTCACGTTTACATAACCACTGATTGTTAAATAAAAACTACTCCGAAGTATATATATATATATATATATATATTTCTGCCAATTTATATATATATATATATATATATATATATATATATATATATATATATATATATATATATATATATATATATATATGCACATTGGCAGAAAGACTGTATGTTGGCTGGGATTAAATGATAGTCAACAACTATTTCACATTTGCATATTTTTATTGTCATTGAAATGAGTGAATTCGTCCATTTTGTAATCAAACCGATTGATTGCCTGCAGTGGCTGGTAACCGATCGTTGTACACCGGAAGGACGTTTTACATGGCTAGTCCACAATACATTGTAGTTTACATTGCACAGTAGAGAACCTAATGTTAATCTAATAAAATTATTTTTGTATATAACGGCTTGAATTTAAGTTAAAAATGAAAAAAAATCAAGTATCATGGTTCAATTTTGCTTTAAACAAAACATTAATTCTTAATGTGTCCATATCATATTGTTGATTTTATTTGCTGTCCTTTCTGCTTGTGTGGTAATAAATTTTCTTAAATGCAAATGTGATATTAGGTTGTTTAAGGTGTTAAATTTGGTCAAAATCGCTTGTTCCTTCTTTCTTTGTAATGCTTCGATTATCAATATTTATCAGATCCTGGATATAACCTTAAACTATACTCGATGGTGAGTCCCCAGCTTGCGAGCTTTGGGGAGTGTGGAACCTACCTTTAATTGCGATTGCTCCAAGGTCCACTCTGACTTGGAGTGGTAGTATCTGTTAGGGTCCCAAGTATGGGTTAAATAGAAACCGACTTGAAAAAAAAATAAATAAATAAATAAAATATATATATATATATATATATATATATATATATATATTCTATTAAACAAATTTTCTTCAAAATCACTGGATTCAGCATTAAATAACCTGAAAAGGGTTGATATGCTATAAAACAAAAACAATCAATCAATACTTATCAAAGACATTCTCATACAAAACCTATTTAAGAACACTGCTATATACATGAAATACACATGGGTGAAATTCGGCCATTTCAGACTCTACAGGGAACAAACTCACACATACAAAAATTCCTTTTACATAAGGATAGATAGACATATATATATATATATATATATATATATATATATATATATATATATATATATACTTCAAGATAATGAAATTAGATTACAGGTTAGTTAATTAAGTGGTTTCAAGTCTTAGAAAATATTATTAGAACGAAATATTCATATAAGACGATCCTAAATAAAATTGCTCAATATACTAGATAGAGCAAATTAAATTAGAGTTTATATATTCAAATTTCATTTAAAAAAGAGTTACTTTTCAAAATAAAAATTTATTGTTTGAACCAAAGAATTCAATGTTTGAAATAATTTCCTTAATCCATGGATTTTCGATGTAAGTATATCTCCTTAGAGGGAAAACATGATAACACAACTGCTGATACAAGAACACAATCAAAGTGGTATAATAAATAATGAATCCCATCAAAACATCCCGGATACAGTAAATCATTTGGCAGCATTAAATAACAACAACCTGCAAAATAATTCAGATTATATTTCCACTATAAACCCGCAACACACTGAGCAGAATACATCTGAATTGTTCCCTGAAACTTATTCAATTCAAAATCCCTCTATTGTAGATACTAATATCAATAATAATCTTACTAGGCATTTAAATAATGAAAATAGACTAAAAACCAACACATTCATAGGTGCAACTTCTAATCTGATAAAAGTAAGAATCCCAAACCATTTACATTCCTTAAAAAATGAAGATACACAGAATAATAAAGACATTTCTTTAACTACCTTAATTAATTAGTAACTTTTTCCTTGAAATACATTCTACGATAAATTGGAAATAAAAACTCAAGCTATTTCGATGATAGTTCATCTTCATTAACAGTCAGCAACCTCTTTTTGTCTGAAATTACAAACCTATCCAATCCATCTAAAACCTCTTAAACAAATCATGTTATCAAGAAGACGAATTAATTTAGCATAAATTATATTTCTTTAGTAATCAATAATAATAATTTCTCTATAATAAATTTTCTAAAATTATATTAAAAACTCCTTATAGAAATAATCATGCTCTAAACTAATTGCCCCAGACACTCAAATTAATATATAGCCTCTAATTCTAAATATTTGATTTTTCCATATTGTTGTCTAATGGTTTATAACCGATACATTCACTTTTTAACCTACCCCATTACCTCTGCAATAATTTATTCCTCTCAAATTTTATCAAATAGTTATAGGTTATAGGTTAATTAAACCTTTGGAATTTTAATTATTTATTAATTAATAAAGATTTTATTATGAATACTGCTTATAAACTATGTTTTTGATCATATATCTATAAAAGTGAAATTGTCTGTGTGTACATTTCCCAATCAAACTACTCTGTCAATTTTCAATCTACAGACTCGAGATTTGACATAAAGGGTATTGAGATTTGGGAAAATCTTTTTAATCAGTTTTTAGCAAGAAATTTGGCTGTCAAGGGGTAAAAGTTCAACGATTTGACCTTTGAAAACTCTACCAAACTTCTCCGCTAATTTTGGGTCTAAACACTTGAAATTTTAGATGTAGGTTACTTGGACATGGATCAAACATTTTAACTTGATTTGAGCACCAAACAAATGGGGTCAAAATGGGGTACAAGTTTAAAAAATTTTACCTTTGCGGTTTTTACCAAAATTACTCAGCCAATTTTTGGTCTAAACATTTGAAATTTTACATAAAGTGTATTCATACAAAGGCAATCTTTTTAATTGGTTTTGGACGAAAATTTGGCTGTCAAGGGGTCAAAGTTAAAAAGATATGACCTTCGCGGTCTCTAGCAAACTATTCAGCCAATTTTGGGTCTTAACATTTGAAATTTTACATAAAGACATGCAGCAAGCTTTTAATCAGTTTTGGAGCAAGAGGTCAAAGTTGAAAGAGTTGGCCTTTGCAGATTCTACCAAACTCCTCTGTCAATTTTGGGTCTAAAAACTTGAAATTTTAGATGTAGGTTACCTGGACATGAGTCAAACTTTTTGATATATATATATATATATATATATATGCACATAGTTATGAACAATACATAATGCCCGAGCAAAGCCGGGCTGAACTGCTAGTATATTATAAAAATATTTTCTTTTTTCTATCAATAAATGGATAGACAAAAAAAAAAAATATTTAAATATTTTGTTGGTTGGATCGATTTAAATATAACCCTAAACTAGCTTCAATCTAATGACAGCTACCATCACTTACTTTGCTCATTGATCTACCCCTCTCCCGCTTTTCCTTGCAGGCGCTGGACTTTCCGGCCCTTTCCCCTTTCTTTCCTTTCAGATATATTTCACCTTGGCCAAATTACATGCCATGGCCTGTCTTTCTGAATGACTGCTGCAATCCCACCCAACACCCTCTACCAATAATAACTTTTTTCAGTGTTTCTTTTTTCGTCTTTCTATTTTACCCTCCCCATCCCCAGCGCTCAGAATATAAAATATGATATTTAATTTTTCAATTCATCAGGGATCATTATTTGCACATAAGCGTTTTTTTTAATACCAACTGCTTGTCTTTTAAGTTTTCAAAATTTCCCGGATATTAATGTAAATCCAATCCAAATTAAAAAAAAAAATATGACAACTTTATTTTATTATTTATTTTTAACGAAATTGAACTTCAACCTTGATTTAAATGTATACAAAGAAACATACTAATGCTGTCTTGTACTACCAACAATGAAACGGATTAATTATATTCGCAACGGATTGCTGCCCACTGCTTTGGATGCCTTACCATTTGATTTTTAACTACATTTAATCTTCAAACAATATGGGACTTAATATTACCATCCTACTTTTTTCAAGGATTAATTCTGTATTTGGATACGAATTATCGTATCCTTTTTATGCTTTTAACACTAATTCCATTCCTCTATGTCCCTTAAAGGCATTTAATCTTTAATATTTTCTCTGTATGTGCTATTTAGCAATATTAATATTTTGCTAGTGTTTTTCCTCTGAGAAGATGTACTTACATTGAAAATCCATGGATTAAGGAAATTAGTTTAAACATTGTATTCTTTGGTTCAAACAGTAAATTTTTATTTTGAAAAGTAATTCTTTTTGAATAAAATTTCAAGAACTTGATAAAGTTATGTTTCACTCATACAGCCCTTACCCTACAATATTCCCTTCGTTATTAGATACATATCTGGACATGGGTAAAACGAATCTAATAACTAATCTGGAAATTAGCATTATAAAAGTAGAAGAACACTAATCTCATATAACACTGAATTATGTACCAGAAAGGGTATGGAGAATAATTTCAATGTCACTATGGAGTACAGATATTCAGTAAGGTGACTAATCCTCTAGGGATTTATATTTAGAAGAAAATTCATAAGGATATATTGGGATTGTTGGAGAGGGTGGCTACATAGACTATTCTCTGTAAATTCTACTCAGCAAAACCTAGATAGAAGGAAAAAGGCTACAGGAATGTTTTTAAGAATATCTAGAGATATCAATTATAGTATAGTAAACGTTTTAGCCATTACTTCAAATTTAGTTTATAATACCTATAAACTCTACTGCAAACTAAACCATATGCTGTACTACATAGATAATAACTCTAAGCATCCACCACTTGTAAAAAAATTTATATTCGATTCGTCTTTAATATAATTACAAAACTGTCCAAAAACGAAAAATTATTTAATAAAATTAAATACTGTAATGTTGCTCTGGTTCTGAGTATAAAGAAAAATTAGCTTTAACGGATCCAATCGTGAAGATAAAGGTGTTCATAGAATAACAGAAAGCCTCATAATTTGATATCATAAATTCATAGGAAAAACAAATACAGATGTATTGATATTAAACTTGAAAATGAATTACAAAATGGTTCAACTCCCTGTATAGTAAGCTTTATCTCAGACTTCTCCAAAATATATTATCCTTTTCAACAAGAGAGCAGAATAGATAATGTTATAAATAAAAATTCTGTTAAATTATCCTTTTCAACTTCTAACAATCCAACTTAGTTACAATAGAACTAAAGTTTAACAGGCAAATAAAAGATATTAATGAACTCCTATTACTGGTAGCAAAAGAACAATGCAATTGTCGAAACACGAGTGTGTCTACTGGGGAAATTGCATATTTATAAATATACTCCATAAATGTAGCATAAGGGTGGGGAATAGCATGCACACTTATGTTGGGTTCACTAGGAACATTTTACTAATATTAGGTTGACGCTAGAAACTGAAAAACTCCTATATCATTGATAAACATATTAAGTAAATATTTAGAAATAGCACTCATTTTGAGTAGAAGTGGGCGATATTGTTGAAAGCAAATAAACATATACCCCCCCCCATGTAACTTGCAAATCATGGAGCCACAGTGTATAGTGACATCTCCAGACAATTTGTTAAAGAAAAGGTAGAAGATTCTACTAGTCTTTCCTTTGCAAGATCTGTTCTGTAGATGTTATTTGCTACCCAGCAGAAGAATAGAACTTTATTAAAAACAATATTAATGCTATTCTAGATTAACCTGTTTGTTGGTTGAAATAGGTCAAGTACATGGAGCTCAATATAAGCTCATTGTATTTATTCCGCATGGTAAGGCTTTTACATGCTGTATAAATTAATGTCAAACTATTTTAGGAAAATATTTGTAATTTCATTCTTCGCACAGAAGAACAATTGACCTGTTAAGCTTTATGTCATTTATTGGCTTTCAATTTTTGGTTACAAGAAAATTAAATTTGAATATATCATACTTGTAAATGCAAGATGCAATCTATTTATATATTTATATATTTTAGCTATATATACTGATAAAGCCATTTAATAACAATTATTGTACAAGATACTTATATCATATTGATCTGTTTAATAAAAATGTTTGTTATGATCATGTATTATGGTTAAATAACACTACATTTTTATATAACTTGTAGACACAAAATGTTGAATCTACTTACTGTTTTGATCCAGGAGACGGTTTCCTGCCTACCGTTCCACTATTTCCTGGCCCTTGTCCTGGTTGTTCATCTTTAGGACTCTCTGCACTTTTACCTTCCTTGAGAGTGTGATATTTTTGGGGAACTTGAGGTGGCGCCACACCCAAGAGGGTTTTGCTGCGTTTGGGGGTAGACTGATTAGACTGTGAGCGTCCATTGGTTTCATCTCCCGAGTCGGGCGTCATTGGACTCCCAAGCTTTCCCGGAGATGCAGCCCTTGGAGAGACAGGGCGGAATGTAGCCAATCGGGGCTGTCCTGGCGCTGTCACACTCGCTGAAAACCAGGCTGCCTTGGAATCAGCAGAAGACGTAATAGATGAAGCAGGTTGCACCTCCTCGAGGTTAGGCATTGGAAAAATTTGTGAGGATTCTTCGAGACAAGGATCAACCTCCGCTGAGGTATCAGTGGTGCCAAGAAACACTTTTTCAGCATCATTCTCAAAGATACACTCACTTCGAAAAGCAGAAGACTGGCCGTTGTCAGAGACAGTTGTTAAATCATCGGCCAGTGGGATGTTTCCTTGGGGGCTAAAGCTTGGTGTTTCTATAGGCGAGGTCTTCACTAAGACATTGACAAAGGCATCACTTGCCTCTTGAGCGGTACCAGCTTTGAATTGTTGTTTGCTAGCATCTTTGCTGTGAATTTCGGCAGCAGTTACAAGAATTCTACTTTCATCACTGGCTGCAGATTGAAAATCTTGAAATTCGCTTTGAGAAGGTGAGGGAACATTTATAAGTTTTGGTTCACCTTTTCCCTGGCTTCCTTGATATTTTCGAAAATCTTTAGATCTAAATGATAGCGATGTTTTCATTGGGCTACTTGCAGATTGATCAATTATAGAATTCTTTGAACTGCCTTCAGAAAGTTCCGATTGTTCAACACCTTCATCACCATTTCCTTTCCGCTCTGGCCAAGCAAGATCAACTCGCACTGGTAAAGTGGCATATTCACTCTTCATGAATTCAGTCTCTTCCTCATCTCTTTCTCCTCCGCTGTCATCAGATAAGTCTCTTGTTGCTTCAAAAGCACCAGACTTTTTCAGTTCCTCCTAGAAGAAAAAGAGAAAAGAATATTAACATAAGAAGTTGTGGTTAAAATAAACAAATGTTAAATTCGACACACTGCTGCCAAAAATTCGCTACTCCAAATCTCAAGCTTTACTGTCAAAACTCAACTCCAAATCTCAATGCCCTGCTATCAAAAACTCAACTCTAGAACACAACACACTGCTGAGGACACTTGCTACTCTAACATCCAAATCCAAAATCAAGCCACTCTCTGAAGAATCAGACTTTTTATATCCAACCAGAAGCATGTCACTTGCATGTCAGGTGACAATACTGCAAGCATATAAAAAGATTTTTCTTTTTTGTTCCATCTTTTTGTCAACACAGAACTTTTCAGACTGCTTACAAACAGGTTTGTACTAATTTTTTAAGTGGTTAATTACAGAAAAGCAACTTATTTTGCCTTTGGTAGCATTTTAGACCATAAGAGTATTATTTGTATGTTTTGCATATAATCAACAAACTTTTTAGGCAGGATCATATATCCACTAATAATAAGATCCATAATGGTAAGTTTTAAGATTTTAACAAACAATAAATAATACAATTGTATAGATATCCCTATTGAAAAATAATCTTCAACGTTAAACTGAAAATATTAACATATATTGAATATATATGAACATATATTAAGATATATTGACAGAAATGCTTTAATCTAATTCATTAAATAAGATATTTGTGAACATAACTCACAACAAAAACATTACAATTTAAATTCCAAAATATGTAGTAAAATAGGATCTGCAAAACAAAAAAAAAGACTTATTTGAGACAGATGTGATGCCTTTAAACATCAAACAGTAGAAGTGACTTCAACTTGCTCTCTCCTTTCCATCTTTGCCTGCCAGTTTGAAAATGAAGGATAAGTAAATTCACCTTAATAAGAAAAAAGTGAAGCCAGGAATAATCTGTACTTTCAACTGTTAAAAAGAATTAAAATTATTTAATGTTTGAAATATGCTGACCTAGAAGTGGAAGCAAAGAATGATGCATAAAGGAATAAAATAAATATGTGGTTGTATACTGCATTATTTTTTAATGATAACAATAAATCCATTTTATTTTCATATTTATCTAGTGATATTGAGCTTTAATGGTTCTATTAAAAACGGTGTAAGCAATGCCCTACTCAGGTGTTTTTAATTTTTCTAATTTGTTAAAGTGGGCGATTAATAATGGCAGATAATGAGAAAATGAAAGACAATGACTAAAAATATGGGGCAGATTAAGACAATTTTATTGCCAGGAGTAATAAAACAGCATATTACGTCAAAAGAACACAGGCTCACAAAAAAAAAAGAAAAAGAAAAGAAAAAAGATACTTATACAATATAAATTGATCAAAGATCTTTAGTTTTTAAATTATCAAAATTCATCCCTAAATTTTTAAATTTAAAGCTGAAAGAAAAAAAAACATTTTTTTTTTTAAATTTATAGTCAAATTTCTTTTGTGCTTTCATTGATAAAATTTTGTTAAAAATTAACTGGTGAATACAATGCAACCATTTAAAAGAAGATAATTCAGCATTTGAGTATCTTATGCAAGTTTTAGCAACTGAACTTCCCTAATAAAATTAAATTTGCTATCACTCATTTCCTAAAATAATATGTTTATCAGTTTATCATCCATGCGAGTAGTTTTTTCTTTGGTTAAGACAGATCTGCTTTTTTTTTAGACTTGGGGCTAGTAGTTAATGGAGGATTTCCTAGAAGGATATGGGGTTAAAGGCAAGGTAAAGAGAGCTTTTTGTGGGAGGGCTTGTCAGAAAGATTTCTTTTAGTAGAAGGGTTTACTACTCAACTTAAGTAATAGTAAATATTTTGGGATAACTTTTCAATCTGAGAAATAACAAAATAATTTGAAGAGCTAACTCCCTAAGAGGCTAGTATGGCCCGGAAATGAGGGATTATTTTATATTAAATTATATGTTAAACTGATCCTCCATTTTTAATTCCAAACTAATCCTTTTTTTGTTTTCTTTTTCCCAATTATTTTTAGGGGGTTTCACATGTAATCGTCTAAACAAGTTGAATTTTGTTTTTAAAATTGACAGAATGTATCTGTGAAACAAAATTGACAGAATGTATCTGTGAAATAAAATTGACAGAATGTATCTGTGAAATAAAATTGACAGAATGCATCTGTGAACTACTATTGACAGAATGTATCTGTGAACTAAAATTGACAGAATGTATCTGTGAACTAAAATTGACAGAATGTATCTGTGAAATACAATTGACAGAATGTATCTGTGAAATACAATTGACAGAATGTATCTGTGAAATACAATTGACAGAATGTATCTGTGAAATACAATTGACAGAATGTATCTGTGAAATAAAATTGACAGAATGTATCTGTGAAATACAATTGACAGAATGTATCTGTGAAATACAATTGACAGAATGTATCTGTGAAATAAAATTGACAAAGTATCTGTGAACTAAAATTGACAGAATGTATCTGTGAAATAAAATTGGCAGAATGTATCTGTGAAATACAACTGACAGAATGTATCTGTGAAATACAATTGACAGACTGCATCTGTGAAATACAAATGACAGAATGCATCTGAAAGAAAATTGACAGAATGTATCTGTGAAATAAAATTGACAAAATGTATCTGTGAAACAAATTGACAGAATGTATCTGTGAAATAAAATTGACAGAATGTATCTGTGAAATACAATTGACAGAATGTATCTGTGAAATACAATTGACAGAATGTATCTGTGAAATACAATTGACAGAATGTATCTGTGAAATACAATTGACAGAATGTATCTGTGAAATACAATTGACAGAATGTATCAGTGAAATACAAATGACAGAATGTATCTGTGAAATACAATTGACAGAATGTATCAGTGAAATACAAATAACAGAATGTATCTGAACTAAAATTGACAGAATGTATCTGTGAACTAAAATTGACAGAATGTATCTGTGAAATACAATTGACAGAATGTATCTGTGAAATACAATTGACAGAATGTATCTGTGACATACAATTGACAGAATGTATCTGTGAAATAAAATTGACAGAATGTATCCGTTAAATACAATTGACAGAATGTATCTGTGAAATACAATTTACAGAATGTATCTGTGGAATAAAATTTACAGAATGTATCTGTGAAATAAAATTGACAGAATGTATCTGTGAAATACAATTGACAGAATGTATCTGTGAAATAAAATTGACAGAATTCATCTGTGAAATAAAATTGACAGAATGTATCTGTGAAATAAAATTGACAGAATGTATCTGTGAAATACAATTGACAGAATATATCTGTGAAATAAAATTGACAGAATGTATCTGAAATAAAATTGACAGAATGTATCTGTGAAATAAAATTGACAGAATGTATCTGTGAAATACAATTGATAGAATGTATCTGTGAAATAAAATTGACAGAATGCATCTGTGAAATATAATTGACAGAATGCATCTGTGACATACAATTGACAGAATGTATCTGTGAAATACAATTGACAGAATATATCTGTGATATAAAATTGACAGAATGTAGCTGTGAACTAAAATTGACAGAATGTATCTGTGAAATAAAATTGACAGAATGTATCTGTGAAATACAATTGACAGAATGTATCTCTGAAATACAATTGACAGAATGTATCTGTGAAATACAATTGACAGAATGTATCTGTGAAATACAATTGACAGAATGTATCTGTGAAATACAATTGACAGAATGTATCTGTGAAATACAATTGACAGAATGTATCAGTGAAATACAAATGACAGAATGTATCTGTGAACTAAAATTGACAGAATGTATCTGTGAACTAAAATTGACAGAATGTTTCTGTGAACTAAAATTGACAGAATGTATCTGTGAAATACAATTGACAGAATGTATCTGTGAAATACAATTGACAGAATGTATCTGTGAAATACAATTGACAGAATGTATCTGTGAAATACAATTGACAGAATGTATCTGTGAAATAAAATTGACAGAATGTATCTGTGAAATACAATTGACAGAATGTATCTGTGGAATAAAATTTACAGAATGTATCTGTGAAATAAAATTGACAGAATGTATCTGTGAAATACAATTGACAGAATGTATCTGTGAAATAAAATTGACAGAATTCATCTGTGAAATACAATTGACAGAATGTATCTGTGAAATAAAATTGACAGAATGTATCTGTGAAATACAATTTACAGAATATATCTGTGAAATAAAATTGACAGAATGTATCTGTGAAATACAATTGACAGAATGCATCTGTGAAATCAAATTGACAGAATGCATATGTGAAATAAAATTGACAGAATGCATCTGTGAAATACAATTGACAGAATGTATCTGTGAAATACAATTGACAGAATGTATCTGTGAAATACAATTGACAGAATTCATCTGTGAAATAAAATTGACAGAATGTATCTGTGAAATACAATTGACAGAATGTATCTGTGAAATACAATTGACAGAATGTATCTGTGAAATACAATTGACAGAATGTATCTGTGAAATAAAATTGACAGACTGCATATGTGAAATACAATTGACAGAATGTATCTGTGAAATAAAATTGACAGACTGCATCTGTGAAATAAAATTGACAGAATGTATCAGTGAAATACAATTGACAGAATGCATCTGTGAAATACAATTTACAGAATGTATCTGTGAAATACAATTGACAGAATGCATCTGTGAAATACAATTTACAGAATGTATCCGTGAAATAAAATTGACAGAATGTATCTGTGAAATACAATTGACAGAATGTATCTGTGAAATACAATTGACAGAATGTATCTGTGAAATACAATTGACAGAATGTATCTGTGAAATAAAATTGACAGAATGTATCTGTGAAATACAATTGACAGGATGCATCTGTGAAATAAAATTGACAGAATGTATCTGTGAAATACAATTGACAGAATGTATCTGTGAAATACAATTGACAGAATGTATCTGTGAAATACAATTGACAGAATGTATCTGTGAAATAGAATTGACAGAATTTATCAGTGAAATACAATTGACAGAATGTATCTGTGAAATACAATTGACAGACTGTATCTATGAAATACAATTGACAGAATGTATCGGTGAAATACAATTGACAGAATGTATCGGTGAAATACAATTGACAGAATGTATCTGTGAAATACAATTGACAGAATGTATCTGTGAAATACAATTGACAGACTGTATCTGTGAAATACAATTGACAGAATGTATCTGTGAAATACAATTGACAGAATGTATCTGTGAAATACAATTGACAGAATGTATCTGTGAAATACAATTGACAGAATGTATCTGTGAAATAAAATTGACAGACTGCATCTGTGAAATACCAATGACAGAATGTATCTGAAATAAAATTGACAGAATGTATCTGTGAACTAAAAATGACAGAATGTTAAATTCAAAAGTATCCTACTCTTTGCTATAAAATATATGAAAAAATACTTGAAATCCATTATCGAATTAATTCAATTTATATATGTATATATTAACTTTTGTTTAATTTGAGAACTTTGACAATAAATGTTGAGTATATTTTTAATTCATGTTTACATTTGAGAATTTATACTGATGAATAATCTTCCAAGACAAATGAGTTTTATTTACTATAAGATATTTTTTCTAAATTGTAATTCCCAAGTTTCCCGCTAATGTCTCTTGATAATAATTGTATACACAATGATATAATTTACACATATATCGTGACTGACTTGCTTGAATCTAGCCTAAATAATAATACGTATCATATTTCATACTTTCTTCAATTATCAAGTAGAATTTTTTTAGAAAGGCTTAAACACTTACTTCACCTAGTGCAATAGTAAATGATAGTAATTTCTCAGAATTCCTCAATCCTTATCTCCAATAGATTTTACAAGTTAGCCTATCACCTATAATGAATGACACTAGACCTTCTCCACTCCGTTTTAGCCTCAGTTTATTCTGTTGTCCTCTGAAAACTTACAACTATATTGGTGCATCATCTTTTCCAATAAAGAAAAGCATCTCATCTCATATATTCCTGTAAAATGGCCAATGATAGCAATAACAATCAAACTTCTTTACCAAAACTAGTTAGGAATCTTAAGTCTAATAATATATCTTTCTTCTTAAGGTCAATTTTGAAAAAAAATGTAAATCTCATCCCCCCTCCCATCTCTAAATTCTGCCAACTCTGCATTTCAGAGGCAGTCTTAATAATATCCTCTTCTAAAAATAATATAATAAATTAAAAAAAATGAAGCTATTTTCCATTCTAAGCATGGGCGAACACTCAAATATTGGGCCCTACAGATACACCACCATCGTCCTCTCCTTTATCTTAATACCCTATACTTCTTTTCTTCTTCTTTCATGTCTCTTCGCTATTTTCTATTCCTTTCCCCCTCTTTTATTTGCACTTCCTGCTAATTTATTTTCTGTCGTTTTTTTGGATTGCAATATATTCCTGTAGACAGTTGAAGCCATCTCTTTGTTCTATCAGACACGGTTACTAGATAATTTTTATGATCTTTTATTTTTATTTATATTTGTTACCTTTATCCTAAATATATAATCACTGCTTGCATTATATATTTGTTCCGTTTGTTTCCCTATCAGATATTTTTTTGGATATATATATATATATATATATATATATATATATATATATATATATATATATATATATTACTTTTGTTAGTTTGAAGAGATCAAGGGGCTCCTTCCTGGAGCTAACACTTGATTCTATTATAGTTTAAATTTATATCCGAGGGCTCTTTTAAGAATAGACACTGTTCCCTTTATGGCTGCTATCTGTATTTCCTTACAGCTTGGTTTTCCAGGGATTGCTTCTAAGTATTTTTTAAGGTTCTTTTTTATTAGGCCAGTTGCACCTGTCACAACTGGTATAATGTTTATTTCTTTCAGAGATCTTGTTGTTTTTAGATCATTTTTTAGGTCCTGATATTTTGTTATCTTTTCCCGTTCTGCTCTATTAAGGCCAAAGTCGTTTGGAACTGTGACGTCGATAATGAGTGCAGTCCTTTCGGGCTTGTTCCATATTACTATATCTGGCTTGATGGCCTTGTCTTTTATGTATCTGCCTGCCTGTATGTCTTTGTCGTAGAACACTCTCACTTTTCCATTTGATGCTATCGGTGGTGGTTCATGTTCCCAGATGTTCAACGACCTATCTAGTTGCATCTCTCCACAGATTTTCCAATGTAAGTATCCACATACTTTGTTGTGGCGAGCAGTGTAATGACCATCGGCTAGAAGGATCTTGCATCGAGACATTAGGTGGCTTGCACTTTCAACAGCTGAGTGACAGAATCTGCATTGGTCGTTTTTTGTAGACCAGCCATTTTCTTAAATCCATTTGTGAGTAAGCCTTGGTCTTGTGCAGCTATCATTAATCGTTCTTCATCAAATGGAAATTTGTCACTTTTAAGTTATTGCAGTGAGGCCTCCTTGCCAATGTAGCTCTGGTTCTGTTCTTCCATGAACCTGCCTGCTTTCTTATGTTGTTGCCATCTTTCTAATCTTGTCTTTAGTTCCCTTTTTGTATACTCTTTTCTCTTATTTCGGGCGATTAGGGTTGCTGGGTTGTCATATTCTTCTATTGTGTTGTCCAGTGTGTTACCACTGAAATTTTCACCGAGCTTTGTAGTTGACGTCCGCTGGGGCAAACATTGGTGTGATGTTCATTCACCATTTTTATTTTGGAGTCAGAAGAACATTTGATATATTGGTCTATGCTTACCACTGAAGCTCGGTATGCATGGTTTATTTCAGTGAGGCCTAAACCACCTTCTCTCCGTGGTAAGTACAGTCTGTCCATGCACTGGTGTTTGCAAATGACTTTATGAAGGGCCAGCATTTTCCGAGTTTTTACATCAAGGCTATTGATGCAGTTTTGTGGCCAATTGATTATGCCAAATCCATAAGAGACAACAAGTATTGCCAATTGATTGATGGCAGTGATTTTGTTTTTTGGTGACAGTTCTGATGAGAGAATTTTTTAAAGTCGCTTGAAGTATTCTCCCTGCACTATTTATCTCATCTTTCCATGTTCAAGTGTCTCATTCTCCTCTACTCCCAGGTATTTATAGACAGCATCCTCTTCAAGGTCTTCAATAGAGCCATTGTCAAGATTAAGATGTTCTGATGCTGTCTTTCTTCCTTTCTTTATGATGCACTTAGCGCATTTGTCGAATCCAAATTCCATGCAGATGTCCTCTGTATAATTTTTAACAATGCCTATCAGAGAGACATAGAGTTTCAAGTCGTCCATAAAGAGTAGATGGTTTACTCTTTTATTTTCTTCCTTCTTTCTGGCCATGCTGAGATTGTATCCAGCGTTGGATCGCTTAAGTAGCTTACTTAGTGGATCCATTGTGAGGCAGAAAAGGGGCAGTGAGAGGCTGTCTCCTTGAAATATTCCTCGCTTGATCTTTATGTTTGGGGTCTGTATCCTTCCTTCCGTGTGCTGTAATGTAATTGATGTGCACCATCTGGACATTTGTCTTTGAAGGAATGATGTAATATCAGTATGCACATTGTACAACTCCAAACAGCGAAGGATCCAGGAATGATACTGTCAAAGGCATTTGTGTAATCAATCCAGGCCATTGACAGATTTCTTTGTCTTCTACAGTCTTCTAATATGGTTCTGTTTACAAGGAGTTGGTCTTTTGTGCCTAGCTTTTTCCTCGTACACCCCCTCTGCTCACTTTCAAGGTAATCATCAGCAATCAGATAATCGTATGTTGCATCAGCGATTATCCCTGTTAGGAGCTTGTAGGTTGTTGTGAGGCAGCAGATTGGTCTATATTTGCTAGCCATGTGGGTGCCCTCATTTTTGGGAATAAGTGATGTACTACCTACAGTAAACCACTCAGGCGGCTCTTCATCTCCACTGATGATTCTATTGAATGCCTTGGCATAGTGATGATGAAGTGCGCTCATTTTTTTCAGCCAGAAATTAGGTATTTGATCTACTCCTGGGGTCTTGAAATTACTGCATTGAGCTACCTTCCTGCAGACAGCCTCCTTGGTAATTTTTAGAGCTGGCATCTTTTCTTTCTCCTTGTTCTCCTCTTTGATGGTATTTATCCAGTTGTTTTCTTTATGTACTTAAGTGTCCTCATAGAGTGGCCTCCAGAAGTTTTCAACTTCTTGTGTTGGTGGGGAGCTCACCTTTATTTCATCTTTAATGAGGCTCCTATAGACAATTCTTGGGTTTGTTGCAAAAAGTTTATTTATCCTTTTTGCTTCAAAGTTTTTGGTTTTATTTTTATTTGTGCAGCTAAGGCTTTTATCTCAGCCTGATGTTCTGCCAACTTAGCTCTTTATATATATATATATATATATATATATATATATTATATATATATATATATGTGTGTGTGTGTGTGTGTGTGTGTAAACGTATATATATATTTTTTGTGTATGTGCCTATTTATGTATCCATACCATGTTTTCTGATTTATTTATGAGTATCCTATTTATTTATATTTCTATTGTTTTTATCTTTTATTATTTATTTTTACTTTTATTCTTAAACCTTTTTTCTTTTCTTTTTTCCTTATTCTGTTGCTAAATATAATTCTAACTGATTTTTGCTTATGATGACATGACCACACATTACCCACATTCTTTTTGTCTGCTTTGATACTTTGTCTGCACGAGTAGTTGTGCTCATACATATATACTTCCATGTCTATGCTTTATGCAGTGTCTATGTTCATAGGCTTTTGACATTTTCACATTGTGTCCTTATTCTGACTTATTTTAACTAATTTATTGCTCCCTTTCTTTTTTTTTTCCAGCGCGTTTTTCTAATTTCTTTTTTTCCTTTCGTTTTCATTTATTCTCCCTCTTAGATAATGAAAAAAGAAATATAGAAAAAAAAAGAGGAGGAAAAGGGAAAGGGGATAATAATTTTTTCCTTATATATTTACAGCAATTAATGTTTGCCTGCATATTATATTTTCATATGTCTTTAATATTTTGATGATAGATTTTTGGAGTAAATTTTTACTCGTTTTTATATTTTAATATAAACTCCATTTTTTTTAGATTTATTCTGAGTTGCATAGCAAATCAAACGATCCAGTTTCATTAAAAGATTTAAAGTATCTCATGGAAATCATCTGAAAGCGACGTGACAATGGTAGGTCCTCTATCTATGTCGACAAATAATTATCAAAAAAGGCCGTGTACGCATTGTTGATAAACTTTACATCCTCTGGTGCTCGGAATGGTCCAACCAACTTATCCCCAATGATTCCCCACCAAAACATGATGCCCCACCTCCTCGTTTGCGATGAACTCTGTAACGGGTCGGAATTCCGTTTGGGTTTCAAACTTTGGTCCATCTATACGGACCATCAAGAGTAGCATGGGCCTCATTACTAAATAGGACCTGTTGGAAATTAATTATTATGTAATTCTGTGTCCAAGCCATTCGTTTTTCCCTATGTTGTTTGCTCAAAAGAGGCATTGGAAGAGGTTTGATGTTCCTTGCAATCTCATTCAACACATTGTATCGTGCATGCGATTCCAGCTTTTGCAAAAATGAAAGCACTGGTGCTATTTGTGTTTCGGTTGACTTCCCTAGGAATTTTCTGAATATCATGATCTAAAATGTTTCGCCTGATGCCTTTATTTTTCTGGATTTGGTGTTCAAATTGTTCAAGAATGCAGCCAAGGTTTTCGGATCCAATTCCAGCTTTGTGGCTAAATTTTTGATTGACAATCCTACTGCGAGTTCAGCAAGTATCCTTTACTTTTTAATAACATTTATTCGCCTGATTTTTTGGCATTGTAAGAGATCTGCAATAAAGCGATGCCAGGAAAAATTTCTTTGATTATAAATAAAATCCGATTAGTTTGTGAATATAGCATGAATTTAAATAAAACTTTGGGAAATAATTAAACTTAAAGCATCCCTTTGATGGTACACTTTTCATTTTTTGTGACGTATATTTAGGGAAATATTGATATTTTACTAATCTGTAATAAAGCGATTGAAACGGTTTATATATGTATATATATATATATAATATATACATATATAATATATATCTATAATATATATATATATATATTTATATTATATACAGATGTAGTATTAGGAATCCCAGCTTAAATGCTATCTAGGTAGTTGGAGAAATAGTATGTTATGTAAGTATATTTTCGATTTCCATCAGCGAGTTTGGTGGGGTCACAGAAGGTTAGGGTGGAACGGTATCAACCTAGATAGAATGCACCGGAAATTAGGGGTACCGTCCACCGGAAATTAGGGGTAAAGGAAATTATGGTCATAGGCTTCCGGTTGACAGGCACAGGTGAGAGTTGGTTTTGGGCTGCAGAGAATGCAGATGGGGGGAGGGATTAAGCTCCCTCCGCGACAACCAGGTTTCGACATGATAGACTTGCCTTAATAAAATAATTGAAGCTTCAAATCCATCGCGTGTTATCGATACATTAGCAGCAGTAAGTACCACTCCCCATGAGATGGACACCAGTGACAAGAAGATATCATCTGCTGAAGAAGGCAAGCAGGTATGTACACATGACATTATTTGCGAATACACATTGAGACCTTTCAAGGTAAAAATAAGATGACACACCCACATGTAAGAACATATATGTAAAAACGTTGATGAGGACACACACATGAGAAGAAAAGAAAACGATAAATAAATAAATAAATAAGTAGTAAATAAAAAGGCTGCAAAAACCATTTCGAAGCATATAATATATATATATATATATATATATATAATATACATATATAATATATATATATAATATATACATATTTATATTATATGTATAAAATATACATATCTACATACTATACATATATAATATATATGATATACATATATGATATATATATAATATATATATAATATACATATACATAATATACATATATAATATATAATATACATATATATAATATATATAATAGACATATATATAATATGTAATATACATATATATATGATATATAATATACATATATAATATATATATAATATATATAATAGACATATATATAATATGTAATATACATATATATATGATATATAATATACATATATATAATATGTAATATACATATATATATGATATATAATATACATATATATAATATGTAATATACATATATATAATATGTAATATACATATATATATGATATATAATATACATATATATATTATAATATACATGCATATAATATACATATATACATAATATACATATAATATATATATATATAATATATATAATATGCATATATATATAATATACATATATATAAATAATATATATAATATACATATATATATAATATACATAATATACATACATATATAATGTACATAATATACATATATATACATATATATATATATAATATATATAATATACATATATATAATACATACAATATGCATATATATATACTACATACAATATGCATATATATACTACATACAATATGCATATATATACTACATACAATATGCATATATATATAATACATACAATATGCATATATATAATACATACAATATACATATATATAATAAATATAATATGCATATATATATAATACACATATATATAATACATATAATATACATGTATATAATACGTATAATATACATATATATAATACATATACATATTTATATAATATATATACATATATATAATATATATATATGATATACATATATATATATAATACAATATACATATATATAATATAAATATATATAATATATATACCATATATATATTATACATATATATAATATACCTATATAATATACATATATATATATATATATAATATATATATAATATACACATAGATTATACGCAATAATATATATAATATACATATATAATACATAATATACATATATAATATATATTTAATATACATATATAGAATATATATATATAATATACATATATATATATAATATATATATTTAATATATATATAATATACATATATATAATATATATATTTAATATATATATAATATACATATATAGAATATATATATATAATATACATATATATATATAATATATATATTTAATATATATATAATATACATATATATAATATATATATTTAATATATATATAATATACATATATAGAATATATATATATAGAATATATATATAGAATATATATATAATATACATATATATAATATATATATAGAATATATATAATATACATATATATAATATATATAATATACATATATATATATTATATATATTATATATATGTATATTATATATATTATATATAATATATATAATATACATATATATAATATACATATATATATATATATACATATATATAATATACATATATATACAATATATATAATATACATATATATAATATACATATATATATAATATATCTAATATACATATATATATAATATATATAATATACATATATATAATATATATGTATATATGATATACATATATATAATATATACAATATACATATATATAATATATATGTATATATGATATACATATATATAATATATACAATATACATATATATAATATATATGTATATATGATATACATATATATAATATATACAATATACATATATATAATATATATATAATATATACATTTGATATATATATATAATATGTATACGATATATATATATATAATGTATATAATATATATATTATATGCATATATATATAATATACATATATATAATATGCATATATATATCTTTGTAATAGAACTGCGTCACACTGTGCACGTGAAACATTTTCAAATATTCTGTACTGGTATATTTTTTTGTTTCTTAATCTCATTCATCCAGATGAAGTCTCGAAATAAAGACGAAACGTTGATGAACACATAATACGGTTTGTTCCTTTTTATTTTCTCTATTTTGTCGGAATCCTATTTCCATTATTTTCATCATTCTGTTAATATGGAACACCAAACTTTTAAGCAAAAATTGCGGCAATACAAAGAAATACTAATCGCTGCCAACTCTCACAACAACAGGAGAACTTTTTTGCTTAAATGTATACAAGAAAAAATTATACCCAAAAGTACATTTAAATATTTGAAATATTCGCACCATATTTTCCCGGATTACATTGAAAAATATTTAGTTGCTTCAGCGGATCTTTTAAAACAACAAAGCTCTCATTTATTCCATGAAGCCCGAACATTAGCTAACGACTTACTACAGAACTACACCATGACACACAATTTTTTCTTAAATATAAACAAATCAATTTAAAGATTCAGCACCCGCCATTGTCACAAACTGGATAATAAACTTACAAAATTAATCTCCGACAGCAAATGGAGAACTATAGGACGCCCGGATCTAATACAAAATCTTTCTACCAAAGTACTCTCAAACACTGAAATTGAAGCCCTTAGTTTCGGACTAAAATTCGCAACTGGCATACATTCAAATATTACCACCGACGCAATTTTGAAGAATTACAAACATGAAGATACGGATTTTCAAAAAGGTTTCATACAGGGTGTTATTTCTGTGGCAAGATACATAGATGCTTTGAAACACCTAGCGAATAACAAGAGCTTGATTATATCACCAGCTGATAAAGGTGGTGGTATAGTATTAATGGAAAAAGATGAATACCTGGAAAAAATTTCCACATTGTTGGCAGACAACAACACTTACACCAAAACTGATTTAAAGACAGTAAATCGAAGTGTTGAGAATTTCAACCAATCTTATAAAAAACTTATAAAATACAATAAAACTTGGATGTCATACATTGAATACCACCCCAATGTTCCATCACTATATGGCCTGCCAAAAATTCACAAACCAGACATCCCTATGCGCCCTATAATATCCGGCATCGGTAGTGCCACACACAAAATTGCACGTGCCATATCCAACGTTTTGACTCCACTACTGGGCACTATCAGCACCTCCCACATAAAGAACTCCGGAGATTTACTGAACAAAATAAAAAACATTAACGTGCAAAACAAAACTATTCACAGCTTAGATATAACATCATTATACACTAATGTCCCCATTAAAAAATGCTTGAATTTACTCCTTAAACATTAAAAAAAATCTAACATTAGCTTACCTTTTCCTCCTGACACTCTTATAAAAATCATTAGACTTATAACTAACATGACTTACTTTCATTTCAATAACAATTTCTATAAACAAAATTTTGGACTTCCTATGGGTAACCCTCTTAGTGGAGTATTAGCTTGCCTTTTCTTAGAATTCCTAGAATCTGGTCCTTTCAAATTCAGATTACCTCCAAACACAGAGTATTTCAGATACATTGACGACATCTTAATTTTTCTTCCTGAAAATACGCGCATAAATATCATTAGAGACTTCCATAAAGTTTACCTATGAAACAGAAAACAATAACTCATTACCTTTTCTTGACATACTTATAATAAAATCTAATAATAAACTATCCTTCAAAGTTCACTGCAAAACTACACACAAAAACGATTACATACATTTCTATTCACACCATAACAATAAAATAAAAACAGGGATGATAATTGGTTTCTTCTTATGCGCTTTCAGAATTTGCAGTCCTGAATATCTGGACGAAGAATTCAAATACCTTACAAAAATTTGGAAAACCTTGCAATATCCGACATATTTCAATTGAATGCTAAGAGAAAAGCCACACAAATATTTTCCAGAATTAATAATAATAAAAAATCATACACACCAGACCTTTCTCTCATAAACAGACATCTTCTTTTACCTACACACACCAATAATACAATAATCTATAACACACTAAACAAACTAAAAATTCCTATCATACAAACTACATCACTAACCATAAGACATATATTAAAAACCATGAAACATCTCTATAACAAACCAGTTTCCGATGGAGGTATATATACTATTCCTTGCCATAATTGCCATCATAAATACGTTGGTGAAATTCAGCGTAAATGGGAAAAAAGGCTCAATGAACACAAAAGAGATATAAAAAATAGCAATTCTCTAAGTGCATTATTCTCTCATTCATTCCAACATAACCACACTTTTGACTTTAAACAAGCAAAAGTAGTTAAATTTATTTTAAATAAACCGCGCCGGAGACTTCTTGAATCTGCGCTTATTGCAATTTCAAGCACTATTAAACAATGTGGAGGTTTCTATAACATAGCGCCATTAATAAGTAAACTGTTATTAAAAGAACATTATTTAACTGTGGACACAGGTTAACTTTCTCACACCAATTCAAACACCCCCTGTAATAATTAATACATAATCTCAATCAATAAATTATATAAAAAAACACTCATTTTATTTCTGTTACAAACTTATATTTGAATTTCAACAGATATATCTTTTTCCCAATAGAATATAAACTTGCGTTCATAGTTTTAAATTAAATTAACGACTATATGACGTCACTAAAATTTCCTTCTCTTTAACAGCGCCAGCCCCCCCCCCCTCCTTTTTGAAGTTCCAACATCAATTTTTCGTTTCTTTGTAATAGAACTGCGTCACACTGTGCACGTGAAACATTTTCAAATATTTTGTACTGGTATATTTTTTGGTTTCTTAATCTCATTCATCCAGAGGAAGTCTCGAAATAAAGACGAAACGTTGATGAACACATAATACGGTTTGTTCCTTTTTATTTTCTCTCTCTCTATATATATAATATACATTTGATATATATATAATATATATATGATATATAATATACATAATATATATAATATGCATATATATAATATACATATATATAATATACATATATATGATATATATAATATATATATATAATATATATATATGATATATATAATATATATATATATATATAATATGCATATAATATATATATATAATTTTTTTAAAAAGTTTTTTTTTGAAATGTCATTACTTTCAATGTATACCGTTTTCGTTTAACGGGTATAGATTGTTATTTTAAAACCATTTACCATTAATTTCGAGCTAAGCTCAATGTGTCCATTTCATAGGGACAGAGCATATATAGTCCAAAATTTTGTTGAAAATTCAAAGATTCACGTTTGCTTTTTTATAACCTTCGTTTATTTCCTGGATTTTTCTATTACAGCTGTTTCATTATTAGCTTGGCAATTTTACGATTTATGTTTCCGTAAAAATATCCTGTCCCCCACCAACTTCTTCAGATGTTTATCCATTAGATTTTTACAATAAATGGTACATTTTTAACATGCTGGACATCGTATTCGGGTAAAAAATTTTCCACAGCCATGCTTCCTTACTTCCTCCATCTTTTGGTGTCATGTAAAGATAGTTTGTCGTTTTAACCCGTACTTTTGTATTTTTATGTTTTATTTATTAATTGTTTATTTTTGTTTTAATTTTCCCTGTTTTTCTTATTTGTTTTTTTTTCCAATTATCATATAATTTTATGTCATTTTATTCCTATATTTATGCGTGTTTATTTTAATATTGTTTTTTTTTTGCTTAGTGTTTGAATTCGTATTATATTACCTGATGCCGGGGATGTCACTCTCGTGGTATAATTTTTTATCTAAGATTACCTCCCTTACATTTTTTTTCCTAATCTGCTCTAGTGCGTGAAATTAAATGTTTGTTTCTGTGCAAACACCTGTGGATTACATCTAGTCTTTTTTTAAATAATTTTTCTTTAATTGTAATATAGAATAGTTGCAAAACATCCCCTAAGGGGTCAGGATGTTATATTAGCTATGGAATTATGTATGAGCATGACACTTGAGATGTAAAGAAAATAGTTTTTTTGTGACATAACAGAAACATTTATATGAAAGTATATTAAAATGAAAAAAAAATATATAGATATATTTCTATGAGTCATTCTGTTTAGAGTAGTAGTAGGAAAAATACACGTCAACCAGTAGTAGTAATAGTAGGATAAGAAGGAGGAGGCGTAGTAGTAGTAAGAGGAGGAGGAGGAGGAGGAGGAGGAGGAGGCGTAGTAGTAGTTGTAAAGAGGATAAGTAATAGTAGTAGCAAGAAGAGAAGGCATAGTAGTAGTAGTAGGAGGAGGAGGAGGAGGAGGAGGTGGAGAGGATATTGTGCAAGCAAACAAGCAAACAACAAAGAACGACAGAGTTTTAGCATTATATAAATATATATATAATATATAATTATATATATAATATATATATAATATATATATATATACAAATATATATATAATATATATAATACAAATATATATATAATATATATATTACAAATATATATATAATATATATATTACAAATATATATATATATAATACAAATATATATATAACATGTATATACATAATATATATAATATAAATGTATATATAATATAAATATATATATATATATATAATATAAATATATATATAATATAAATATATATATAATATAAATATATATATAATATAAATAAATATATATATAATATATATAAATATATATATCATACATACATATAATATATAATATAAATATATATATAATATATAATATAAATATATATATAATATGAATATATATAATATGAATATATATATATAATATATATATGATACAAATATATATATTCTATATATAATATAAATATGATATAAATATATATATTATATATATAATATATAATATATATATATATATAATATAAATATATATAAAATATATATATAATATATACACATATATAATATATACACATATATAATATATATATATAATATATATATATAATATATACACATATATAATATATATATAATATATACATATATATAATATATATATAATATATACATATCTGTAATATATACATATCTATAATATATACATATATATACTATACACATATCTATAATATATACATATCTATAATATATACATGTATATAATATATACATATATATAATATATACATATATATAATATATACATATATATAATATATACATATATATAATATATACATATATAATATATACATATATAATATATACATATATATAATATATACATATATATAAAATATACATATATAATATATACATATATAATATATACATATATATATATAATATATACATATATATATAATATATACATATATATATAATATATACATATATATATATATAATATATACATATATATATAATATATACATATATATATAATACATACATATATATATAATATATACATATATATATAATACATACATATATATATAATACATACATATATATATATAATACATATATATATATAATACATATATATATATAATATATATATATATATATAAAATATACATATCTATATATCTATAAAAGTTAACGTGTCTGTGTATGTATCTGTGTGTCTGTGTGTGTGTCTGTTTGCATTTCCCTACGCAATAACTCTGTCAATTTTAGGTTTATAGACTCGAAAGTTGATATACAGGGTATTGAGATTTTGGGAAAATCGATATGATCGGTTTTTGACCAGAAATTTGGCGATTGAGGAGTCAAAGTTCAACGATTTGACCTTTGAGAACTCTACC
>NC_136499.1:81023999-81033999 GCF_053919585.1 Euprymna scolopes | reverse complement strand
TATTATCTGAGCAAAAAGAATACTATCAGTATAGCAAGACAACTCTCGTAGAATTGAGATACTGCCCCGTCACTAATAGTTAAAGTGTGGAACGGTATATACACCAATAGTGTAGTTGTTATCTTTATATGAAGTCCTAATCAGTGACAGTGTGAGGTTACTTGGTTAATTTATTGTAGTTTATTTTAGAAAACGTACTTATCTTAATAAGTGATATTATAGTAAGATACACATAAGTGTTATATGTTTACATTTAATAAAAAATGCCAAAGTCAGCACGTAGTAAAAAAGCTCAGAGAAATATAGACTATGAAAAAAACAAAGTCAAGGTATTATCTGAGCAAAAAGAATACTATCAGAAAAATGCTGAAATAATAAAAATTAAGTATCATGCAAATCCTGAGGCAAAGAAGGCTGCCTCACGTGCTGACTCAAAAGCACGTAGTAAAAAAGCTCAGAGAAATATAGACTATGAAAAAAACAAAGTCAAGGTATTATCTGAGCAAAAAGAATACTATCAGTATAGCAAGACAACTCTCGTAGAATTGAGATACTGCCCCGTCACTAATAGTTAAAGTGTGGAACGGTATATACACCAATAGTGTAGTTGTTATCTTTATATGAAGTCCTAATCAGTGACAGTGTGAGGTTACTTGGTTAATTTATTGTAGTTTATTTTAGAAAACGTACTTATCTTAATAAGTGATATTATAGTAAGATACACATAAGTGTTATATGTTTACATTTAATAAAAAATGCCAAAGTCAGCACGTAGTAAAAAAGCTCAGAGAAATATAGACTATGAAAAAAACAAAGTCAAGGTATTATCTGAGCAAAAAGAATACTATCAGAAAAATGCTGAAATAATAAAAATTAAGTATCATGCAAATCCTGAGGCAAAGAAGGCTGCCTCACGTGCTGACTCAAAAGCACGGTATAACAGGGATCCCGAGGGGAAAAAGCTGCCTCACGTGCTCTTTATAAGAAAGAACCAGAAAAAAAGAAGGCTGCCTCACGTGCTGACTCAAAAGCATGGTATAACAGAGATTCCGAGGGGAAAAAGCTGCCTCACGTGCTCTTTATAACACAGAACCAGAAAAAAGAAGGCTGCCTCATGTGCTGACTCAAAAGCACGGTATAACAGGGATTCTGAGGAGAAATAAGCTGCCTCACGTGCTCTTTATAACAAAGAACCAGAAAAAAAGAAGGCTGCCTCACGTGCTCTTTATAACAAAGAACCAGAAAAAAAGAAGGCTGCCTCACGTGCTGACTCAAAAGCACGGTATAACAGGGATTCCGAGGGAAAAAAGCTGAATCACGTCCTCTTTATAAGAAAGAACCATAAAAAAAGAAGGCTGCCTCACGTGCTGACTCAAAAGCACGGTATAACAGGGATCCCAAGGGGAAAGAAGCTGCCTCATGCACAAACTATTATAAATATAAATATCAAAAACTGCCAAATCTTTTCCAAAACGCCAAAGAATGAACCAAGAAAAATTTAATAGTGAAGGTATGAACATTTTAGAACTTTATAATACTCTAACTGTTTTATCAGAGAGGCGGTAGCACTCTCTATGTAATATAGAACCGATGGAGGACCAAGAGGCAACTCCTAAGGCCCAAAACCCAAAGACCTAAAACCTAGCAGGAAGTGACCTGCTACTAATGGAGGCGGCAATGAGCCGCCTCCTAAAAAAGACAATACTATCATGAATTAGAAAATTTTATAAAATTTTACAATTTCAGTCCAAACAAATTTATTAGATTAATCATTTTATTAAATGAGTAGAGATATATTAAAATAAATATAAAAAGTGAATAAGCCCCCCCCCCGCTGCGTATGATCTTCATTTGACAAAGTTAACTGAAAAAGCAAGTAATAAAAAATAATTCTGGGTCAGAATCTTTTCCATCTTATGCTTATTATTGGCAAGATTTTGACCTTAAAATATTATTTTTTTAGATTCTTACATTAAGTAGCTTCATGCCTTGTCTGGAACGATTTCCATAAAAATACAAATAAAAATAAAAATGTCAAAAGCCATTAACACAACTGATTATCAATGAAGGAATAGTCATTAAGAACGAAATGTGCTCGGAATTTATAAGGGAATCAATTTTTAAAAACTACAATTGTTAACCCCCCGCCCCCGCCCCCATCCGCTTTTCTTTTATATCGTAAGTTTCTTAAAACGTGACTAGCTAAAGTTCAGAATAAAATCACGCTTTTGTTTTTAAGGTTAATTTAAAACAAAAAAATCTTTTGAACGCTGTTAAAACTTAAATTCTTCACTACAGTTTGCATTTTGGAGACGGAAGTGTTTTTGTTGAGATAAGTGATTTCAATATTAATCATACTTTTTATTTTTAGATTCAAATATTAATAACTACATTTTATTCCAGTATTTAATTTATGTATTTCTGTTTTATTAAATGCTAGCTTTTTTCTCGTCCATAAATGTTTATTTATCTACCGAGTTGATTGCAAAAATAGATTACGAAATTGTACTCATTTTTAGTTCATGAGAGGGGAATCTATCACCATACTTTCCCTTAAACAAGTCTGTTGGACTTTTATTAAGTAGAATACTTAATATTTTTTTTTTTCTAATGGAGAGTAGAAAACACATTGTGGATGCGTTATCGGCAGCTCCTGTTACTCTCGCTTCTTCTTATTTGTCCCTCAGTCCTTATTTTTTAATGAGTGATTTTTCTGACAAAGGGAGAAGAAAAAGCTGTTTTCTAGGTTGGCAGTATTTTGCGTGAACAGTTGGCGGAGATGGCGGAAATTTTCTGTTTCTATCCTTGTAGCCATGTCACTAGTAAGGGTGCTGGAGGTAAACGTTTTGTCTGGGCTGACGTTATCCGCCTGATAGTCAGGGACCCAAACCTCTAAGGAGGTTGTCCTATCAGCAGGTGCAAAGTACTGGGGCTGCTGTATTGCCATTTGGTGAATGGATTCTGGACCATGCAGTAGCTTCTGGTGGGGCCTCTCGATGCCATACTAGTGGGTAATTGTTACGGCTTTACCTTATCATTAGCTACAAAAAAAAAAAAAAAAAATTCTTCGTTTCTTTTTCTCTCTTAGTTTCCCCCTCTCTGTTCTGCTCTAAGTAAATCTGACGACCTAGTCCACAAATTCCAAAATTTCATCATGACAAGTTTCAAGAAAAAATATATGATTAAACCCGGTTCTCCAACTTCCAACGTAGACCCCTACTACCATGTCTCCTTCTCCAACATCAGGGGTCTACGTTCTAACCTTCCAGAGGTTGAAACCCAATTACAGGAGACTAAACCAGACCTTTTATTTTTAAGTAAATGGCATTGGACAGGCTATTTCCCTAGAAGAGTTCGCAATTAAAGGATACTCTGACTTAACTTCTAAATCTGACCCTCAAGATCGCCATGGGCATGGAATATGTGCCTATATTAAAGATAGCTTTCCATGTGGTAGGGATATCTCCAGGGAAGATCCTAACTTACCCTAGATGTGCTTCCAGGTTGCTTTAGCTCACACTACTGCATTTATATTTACTCTCTATCGCCCCCACAACAGCGGAGTTACTATCTTTAAAAGCATAGCTGAGAAAATTGACCAAGTCCTATCTGCTTATCCTTCAGCTAACATTCACGTATGTGGAGACTTCAATGTTCACAACGTCGAATGGTTGACCCACTCAAACAAGACTGATGATGAGGGGAGGTTCTGTCATGATTTCTCCATTGCCTATGACCTCACTCAGATTGTTCAGGAACCCACCCGTGTGGCCGACAATGACGGCCAGTATGCAAGCCTACTAGACCTTTTTCTCACAACTTGCCCTGAACTATGTTCAGTTTCTGTTCTGTCGTCTCTTGGATCTTCCGACCACTCTGTTGTATCAATTAAAATAAAAATGAAATGTAATAAGTCCGCAGACGTACCTCTCCATCGTACAGTATATCGATACACTAAGGCTGACTGGGATAGTTTCCGTACATTTATATCTGATCTACCTCTGCATTCCATGTTTAAAAAGGATGTGTCCTCTATAGTATCAGACCTGACGGAATGGATAATTGTAGATATATACCGTTTCATACCCTCGAAAAAGTTTCAGCAAAAACCTAACAGCCAGCAATGGTTCTCTCCAGAATGTGCTGCTGCCATTGTGCAAAGAAATCACTTTTTCCACTGCTTCCAACGTAATAGATGTATGGAAACTAAAGCCGCTTTCAGGACTGCCAGCAACCATTGTAAGAAAGTAATAAAGAACGCAAGAGAGTTGTATGCTCAATCTGTTAAGTCCAAAGTAGCTGAGCAGCGGCTTGGTTCCCACCAGTTTTGGCAAATAGCAAACAGAATACTGAACAGAAGCGTGTGCTCCATCCTAACTACTATCAATGGACCTGAGGTAATCTCGTCAGCATCAGACAAAGCCAAACTCTTTGTCAAGAAACTTGCAGCTAATTCTACCCTTTGCGATCAAGGGCGCCAACCCCCAATATTTCCTCCTGTATCAGAAAACACGCTATGTGATATACGTATATCTGTACATGATGTTGCCAAGCTAATCAAAAACGTTGATTCCAATAAAGCAACTGGCCCTGACGGTATTCCAATTATAGTACTCAAAAAACTTCAACCTGAACTAACGCCCATACTTACAAAACTGTTTAAATGTTGTCTTAAGGAGAATAGTTTCCCATCTCCCTGGAAAATTTCATCAGTATGCCCTGTATTTAAGAATTCAGGTGATCGCTCATCCCCCTCTCAGTAAAGGCCAATAAGTCTCCTGTGCGTCATGAGTAAGTTGCTGGAATCTGTGTTAAATACAGAAGTAATCAACCATCTCAACAAAAATAACCTTCTTAGTGACACTCAATATGGTTTCCGTTCTGCTAGATCAACAGCAGATGTGCTTACAGTTATATCTCATAGGATTAGCAAATCTCTCGACGGAGGCAACCTTTCTATGGCAATTGCTCTTCACATATCTAAGGCCTTTGATAGGGTATGGCATAAAGGTTTACTTCATAAGATCTTCTTCTCAATTATTAAATCATTTCTCTCTGATAGGTTCATAAGAGTAGTAGTTGAGGGGCAGAAATCAGAAGCTCACAGTATTAATGCAGGTGTCCCTCAGGGGTCCATCCTGGACCCAACTCTTTTCCTGATCTACATTAATGATCTTCCAAATCACATCCTTACATCATTTGTAGACATTTATGCTGACGACACTACCATTTATGGTAGCACATCTATAACAGTAAACGACCAAGTTCTCTCCGATTCTCTCTCCTCTGATCTTGAGCACGTAGTACAATTGGAAAAGGAGTGGCTGGTTACTTTTAATGCATCTAAAACCAAGCTTCTCTCTTTACATAATTCAACATTCTGATCCACATCTGGCATCAATTGAAATGAATGGCTCTCGTCTTCAGGAGGCCTCAAGTTTTGACAAGCTTCTGGGCTTGACCATTACTCCTGATCTTAAATGGAACACGTACATCAAATTTGTTGCCAAGGCCACTGGAAAAATGGTGGGATCTTTCTATCGATCCAGTAGATATCTCACTGCCGATGCAATTCTCTACCTATATAAGAGCCAGGTATGTCCAAGGATGGACTACTGTTGGCACATCTGGGCAGGAGCTACTAGAAAGGACTTGTCCTACCTTGATAAAGTTCAAAATAGACTTCGTAGCCTCGTAGGAGATGTCCTTTTCTCTTCCCTGCAACCTCTATCTCACGGAAGAGATGTTGCGAGTTTGTCTCTAATGCATCGTTATTTTCATGGAAAGTGTTCGATTGAGCTTCAGTCTATGGTCCTCCCTCGCCTAACTTTCACAAGAAACACTCGTCTAGCTGTAAACACTATCAATAATTCCCCCCACTCTTTATCTGTGCCTAAACCTAAACGTAGATTCACTGAACAAAGCTTCTTTCTTAGAACTGCATGTCTGTGGAATTGGCTTCCGTTTTCCTGCTTTCCGGCTGACTACAATATGGTTGTGTTCAAGTCTAACGTAAATAAGTTCTTGATGAGCCGTTCCATATAAGTTATCAAATTTATCAAATTTACCAAATTTTCATTACTAATGATTACTATATTGTCCAATTTCTACTGTACACTCTTTAACCCTTATCCTTGAGTGGCCTCTTGGCCTTGATAATGTGGTGATGCCAGGATAATATTAATAATGTTGTATCTTACTGGTTTGATTATATTCGTTGGGAGGGGGCACAATTAAAAAATTAAGAAAGATTAAAACGGAGCGAAATTTAAGTTTCCATTCCATTTTTACAACAACCGTAAAACAGCGCATACTCAGCAAGTTTTATCGTAATTTATAAGCATAATGTTGAAACACTAAATCAACATTTTATTTATTTTTCTGCATAATTAATGATGGAAGTATTTTTCTGTTTATTTTCTGAACATCTGTTAAAAAAAGAATAATTTGTACATTCTCATGAAAAAAAGAATCAAACTTTTCTCTACATTCACATAAGTATTTATAGGGTTCATGTAAAGCATTCATCTGTTCTTTTCATAATAAAAATTCCGTTTGCAAAGAGAAAAGTTTACTGCCAAATTTCTTTAAAAAAAAGTGCAAGTTTTCCTGAAAAAAAAACTTTCACCTAACAATTTATGGTAAAAAATTAATCTTTTTTGGGGGAAAAAATAACAACTTTTATTGATTAAAAACATTGCAAAAAATAATAAAAGTAAATAAACGAACAAAATGCAAGGTTCATTGTTTACTTGCGGTTTTAACGATGTAAGATTCCGTTGTACGGAAGACCAAATCGGCCAAAATGTCTATGATGTTTTTATTGGCGCTTTTCTTCGTATTTTTAATAACATTTTTTTGCACCATTTACAAGTTCTTTTTACAAATAATTTTTTTAATACTGTAATAGTAAAATAAAGATACATTTATTAATTATACGGAATAAGTATCTCGTAATGTTTTCACACGATATTTTTTTCCTGTTGATTTCTCTTTTTTTTTAATATTAAAATTGATTTAAAGTGATTTTCAAGCCTTTAACATGACGAAGTTTATAATGAAAACCAAATTACCGTTAAAATTAAAATAATCTTTATTAGAAATTTGTAACAAAATAACAAAATTATAAAACTATTAGATTATAATTAAGAACTTTTAATTAAACAACGTGAACATTTTATAATGAGTGTTTTCATGAAATGTATTTTTAATAATAAAAAAAGTGAACTTTTTTTACTTAAACTTCATAAAAAAACGTATCCAATATAGAATTTTACTAAAATAATTTTACTATTACAGTATTAAAAACAATATTTGTAAAAAAAAACTTGTAAATGGTGCAAAAAAATGTTATTAAAAAATACGAAGAAAAGCGCCAATAAAAACATCGTAGACGTATATTATCATTTAAACAGTATATCAATTTAAATATTTAAATTCAGTAAATAAATTTAAATATTTAAATTATGGCCGATTTGGTCTTCCGTACAACGGAATCTTACATCGTTACAATCGCAAGTAAACAAGGAACCTTGCATCTGAAAGATAACCTATAATCTATATTATATATATATATATATAATATATGTATAATATATATAATATATAAATAATTTGTCTAATATATATATATCACATATAATACATAATATATATATATATGTATAATATATATAATATATAAATAATTTGTCTAATATATATATATCACATATAATACATAATATATATAATATATATTGAATATATGATATATATATATATATATATATATATAATATATTGTGTGTATATTATATATAAATAATATATGTAATATATATATATATATATATATATATATATATATATATATATATAATATATGTAATATATATATAGATAGATAAATCAAACGGTTGAATCCAAGTTTAGCGTTACAAATTCCAGATAAATTTTTTAAGGATCGGCACTATTGTTAAACAAATTATTTTGCGTTAAATAATATTTTTCGTGAAAAAAAAAAACCATTTTAAGCATAGAAGACAATATCGAAGCCGGTGATTTTATTTACTTTATCGCCATCATCTAAAGTGAAAATACACATGTCCGCTTGTTGTCTTCTTCATAAAATCATCTTTTAATCTGATTGGTCAATTTTTTTCTTAAAGAGTGACCTTCCCTTTCTTTTTTTGGGGGTGGGGAGGATTTCACTTTATTTAAAACAAGGTTATACAAACGAGAAAATTATTAAACAAGATTTAGTTTATTTCCTTCAATCTTATCAAACAAGATTTAGTTTTTTTCCTCCACTATTACGCTTTTCTAGCAACTTTTTTTTACCGAATCCGTACAAATGTACAATAAATGTTTAATAATGTTTGTTCTCATCCTGTTTGCAAATTTTTTCGTTTGTTTCATTTTATTTAAAAAAAAGGAACATTCACAACCCCCCCCCCCACCCAATTGAAGGAAAAAAACCAAATCCGGTTTAATCATTTTTTTCATATAAGTGACAATCCTCACCCCCTCAAAAAGAAAGGGCAAGTCATTTTTACCATATGTATATATATATTTACATATAATATATATGTATAACTATACATATATATATATATATATATATATATATATATATATACAAATATGTATACATAATAAATATATACACATACACATATATATACATATATATAAACACATATATATATATACAAACATATATATAGCTATATATATATATTTATAAATATATACAAATATACATATATATATAATATATATAAATATATACAAATATAAATATATACATAAATATATATACACATATATACATATAAATATTTATATGCATATAAATATATATACATATAAATATATATATATACAAATATTTATAAATATATATATATATACACCAATATATATATATAGATATATATAAAAATATATATATAAATATATATATATGTAAAAATATATATAATATATATATATATACAAAGATATATACATATAAATATACATATAAAAAATACATATATAAAAATATATATACAAAGATATATATATATAAATATATATATAATATATATATATATATATATATAGATATATGAACACATATATATATAAAAATATATATATAATATATATATATATGCACATATATATACAAAGGTATATATATAAATATATATATACAAATATATATATAAATATATACACATATACAAATATATATACAAATATATACACATATATATAAATATATATATAAATGTATACACATATACAAATATATATATAAATATACACACATATACAACTATATATATATATATATATAAAAATACACACATATACAACTATATATATATATACAAATATATATATAAATATATATATGTATAAAAAAGTATATATAAATATATATAAAAATATGTATATATATAACTATCTACATATGGGTGTAAGTACATACGTATGTATGTGTAAATATATATATATATATATATATATATATATATATATGTAACTATATATATATATAAATATATATATATGTAAATATATATATATGAAAATATATATATATGAAAATATATATATATGACAATATATATATATATATAAATATATATAAACATATGTCAATATATATATATAAATATTTGTGAAAACATATACATATTTATGTAAATATATATATATATATGGGTTAAAACATATATGCATGTAAATATATATATATATATATATATATATATATGTAAATATATATATATGTGTACATATATAAGTATATATATATGCGTAACTATATATATATATGTAAATATGTATATATATATGTAAATATAAATATATATGTGTGTGTAAATATATATATATATATATATATGTAAAAATACATACATGTGTGTAAATATATATGTGTCAATATATATACATATATATGTGTGTCAATAAATATATAGATATATACATATATGCGCAAGTATATATATATATATATATG
>NC_136499.1:81008999-81013999 GCF_053919585.1 Euprymna scolopes | reverse complement strand
GACTGTTTTATTATTTTTATTTCCTTCATTTTTTTTTTGGTTGAATAATGAATTTATATATTATATGGAAAAATGCACGCATGAAAAGTAATATTCTTAAGATTTTATTAAACTTGGAAAAGTAAAGGACAAGAAATTCAACCTGGAAAAGTAAAGAACAAGATATTCTAGTAAAGTAAAAAATAAGAATTTTTTATACTTAAAATATTGCAGCTAAAAATAAAATTTGAATATTGATAAATATTTTATTTATTATTTGCATATGTTGTTGTTTATTGTTAAGTTAGAAAGGGTGTCAGTCGCTGGATTGAACTTATTTCCCCCCTATTATTTGCATATATTTATGTTGTGAAAATTGTTTGAATAAAATTAATTCATTAGTTAGTTAGTTAGTAGATGGAATTAATAATTTTATAATTTACATAAAAATGAATTAAATGATCCTAATTATGATATAATAAAATTATTAATTTTTATGTAAATTATAAAATTATTAATTCCATCTACTAACTAACTAACTAATGAATTAATTTTATGCAAATAATTTTCACTACCTAAATATATGCAAATAACAGGGGGGAACTAAGTTCAATCCAGCGACTGACACCCTTTCTAACTCAACAACATATGCAAATAATAAATAAAATATTTATCAATATTCAAATTTTATTTTTAGCTGCAATATTTTAAGTCTAAAAAATTCTTATTTTTTATTTTACTAGAATATCTTGTTCTTTACTTTTCCAGGTTGAATTTGTCCTTTACTTTTCGAGGTTTAATAAAATCTTAAGAATATTACTTTTCATGCGCGCATTTTACCATATAATCCATGATTTTTCCAGGCATTGCTATTGTATTAATATATAAATTTATAATATTTATTAATGATTGTCAAAAAAACTTAGCTCTCAAACACACATTTATGCAATATTTATCATTCAATCACAGTAGTTCCGAGCCAGGGTCTCTACCGAGACTGCGGTTCATGAATTCGTGATCTGTATAGAGCCTAAACTAACAAAAAAGAAAATGGCACTCGGTGTCTTTTTAGATATCGTTCGAGATTTTGACAACATACCCTTCAGTAGTATGTTCAAGTCGCTACGAGAACTCAATGTGCCACCAGAACTCATCCGATGGATTGAGTATATGGTGAGGCACAGAACTGTTCAAGTAGAACTACTGAGGGCAACTATTAAAAGGGAAGTAGTTAAATGAAACCCCCAAAGTGGGATTTTATCACCTTTACTATGGAACTGTATGCTGAATCCTCTTTTAAAGGAGTTTAAAAATAGGAATATTTATGCCCAGGCTGATGCTGATGACATCGCAGTGCTGGTCGCGGGTTCAAAAGAATCATTGGTCAGACGCATTGCCAAAATGGCATTAAATATTCCTAATACATGGTCTAATCGAAATGAATTAGAATTCAGTAACCGTAAAACAGAAATGGTCTTGTTTACATATAAAAGGAATTGCCAACTTGGTGACCTTTTTCTGAGTGGACAGAAATTGAAACTTTCGCAGGAGGCAAGGCTGTTAGGGGTAATCCTGGACAGTAAGCTAACCAGGAAAAGCCACATAGAAAAGATTTCCTCTAAGGCGACTGCAGCCCTTATGCAATGCAAACAAATTGTGGGGAAAACCTGGGCAGTTAACCCGCATGTAATGAGGTGGATATACATTGCTATGGTATGTCCCATTTTGTCGTATGCATGTGTTTCCTGGATCTGCGGGACAGAGAAACTGTACTTGAGGAAGAAACTTGCTTGTTTAATGACTTCTTCAGCATATCCGAGCACACCTACTGGAGCATTGGAGATGCTGTTGAATATCCCTCCGATTAAAGAATTCCTGAAGGCAGAAGCGATACGGGGATCCGATAGAATAGATCTCATGGGTCTGTGGTGGTCAAGATCTGTTGGGACTACTGGAAAAACAAAGCGTCACGTGGATTTGTGTAATGAGGCTAGGAAGGAACTACCGCTCTTGCATGTGCCGGGTGACCTTATGACTAAAACCAGATCATTTGAAAAGAATTTCACATGTATGGTTTATGACAGAACAGGCGGAAGAGATTACGAAAAAGAGCTGGAAAGCAACGTAATCAAATGCTATACTGATGGATCTAAAATGAATGATAGGATTGGTGCGAGTGTTTATATAGAATACTCAAACCACCTCACCTGTCAAAAATCTTATTATCTTGGTAAACTGAGGACGGTCTTCCAGGCAGAAGTCTTCACCATACAGGTATCATCGGATACAACACCAAACACCAGTCATGAGATGGCACCATTGGATGTGGTACCAAACACCACCCCCGCCTTCACCGAAGAGCAGGATCTCAGACCTAAGTCTGACAAGTCAGCTCTAACATTCGGTAAACATCACGACAAAAACCGAAGAAGAAGGAGAGATAGCGCATGTTTAAGGCTTTTGAATCTGGGGTTCTGACCATGGAAGAGGTTCAGCAACAGGAAATAGCTATCCTTTCAGATAGTCAGGCAGCTATTAAAGCATTGGAGACTAGTACGGTAAGATCCCAAACCGTACTACTGTGCTGCATTGAAAATCTAAACCATCTAGGAAAAGAAAACCGCATATCTATTTCATAAGGCGAGTTCAAAAAAAATAGTTATTAAAAAAAAGTTACCTACCACCAACCCCCGGTACTCTAACCGTTACGCTACCATGTCATATTGGCAAAATCGCAGTAAACAATATTTATATACAAAAAAAAGTTATGCAAAATAAAAAAAGCGTTAGTCACTTAATATATGTACTTACTCTCCTGTTTGTGAACCCACATATTTTGTTGTAACTTTTTTTCTACTGAACCAAATTTCGAAATGTTTTTTTCAAAATGTAGCTAATGAGGTGTTCTATCCAAATATATAAGCTGTTTGAAATTTAGTTGCGAACGGAATTAGTGGTGGGGGTTTGAATGTGTCTCGATCAATTCAATTTCGGACTTAAGCATATATTCAACCACTACAGTGGTTGAATGATTTTAAGGTCATTCTTTTGGTGTCCGACCTTCTTCATTCCCTGCAATCTTTATTATTACACGTTTTGTTATCGGGTAGTCCATGACGATTCAACTGATTCGAAATTGGGAAATGCCATGTGGTTGTGATATAATTACGGCCGACAAAATTCCACACATCTCATTTTCTTACGACGTGTATTTGAGTAAAGGATTTCTTACGAAATTCCTAACCACTAGGCTAGACCCGGAACGCGTCAATATATATATATATATATATATATATATATGAAAAAATATATATATATGCATACACATATAAATATATATACATAAATATATATATACGTATATACACAAATACATATATACATATATATACAAATATATATACATATATATAAAATTATATATACAAACATATATACATATATATAAATATATATATATATACATATATACACAAATACATATATACATATATATACAAATATATATACATATATATAACATTATATATACAAATATATATGCATATATATAAATATATATATACAGTGATGATCATATTTATTGGCACGGTAAAATAAAAGTTAAATTTTGTCTAATAAATTCTAAAAAAGGGATTAAATTAAAGAAAATAACAAAGTATATTATGTATTTTTAACTGGCCTTTCCGATGCAGCAATCGGATTTTAGAAAAAATAAATAACAAAGGAACAACAAACATAATTGCAAAAAAACCTTGTTCAAAATTATTGGCACGATTTATTTAATAATCAATTGTATAGACTTTGGCCTTGATTACCTTCCTCAGTCGCTTTTCATAGTTTACAACCAAGTTGTTGCACTCTTCAGTAGTAATTTTAGCCCACTCTTCCTGACAATAATCCTCCAATTGAATAAGATTCTTAGGCTTCCTTTGCATTACCCTCAATTTTAATGTTCTCCATAAATTTTCAATTGGATTAAGGTCTGGGCTTTGTGATGGCCACTCCAAAACATTAATATGATTGTCCTCAAGCCATTTCTTAGTCAGTTTAGCCGAATGCTTTGGGTCATTATCTTGCATGAACCACCAACGACGACCAAGTGAGAGCTCTTTAGCAGAGTCTTTCAGGTTTTCATCCAATATTTTAACATAATCTTCCTTTTTTATGCTACCTGTGACCTTAACAAGTCGCCCTGGTCCAGAGGCAGCAAAGGATCCCCAAAACATCAAACTGCCTCCACCGTGCTTCACTATGGGTATGGTGTTCTTAGGCAGGAAAGCTTCGCCAGATTTTCTGTAAATATAAGACACTTTATTATGGCCAAATAACTCTATTTTCGTTTCGTCAGTCCATAGAACACGTTTCCAGAATGCAACATCTTTATCAATATGACGTTTTGCAAAGGCTAGCATTGCTTTCAGGTGCATAGGCTTCAATAAGGGAGTCTTTCTCGGACGACATGCTTTTAAACCAGCTCTCTTCAAAACTCTACCAACTGTATGTCGAGATACATTCACTCCAGAGGTGCTCTGTTCATCAACAATCTCCCCAACAGAGATCCTTGGGTTTTGTTTTACTTGTCGAACAATTTTCTGTTCATCTCTTCGGGAAAGAATCCTTTTTCTCCCTCTACCCTCTAAACTCATAACGTGGCCTTGCGATTTGAACTTGTTTATTATGGCTCTAACAGTGGATTTGGGAAGGTTTAGCTTCTTTGAAATCTTATCATAGCCCTCCCCATTGGTATGGCATGCTACAACAAGCTTCCTGACGTCTTCGCTGTGTTCCTTAGTTTTAACCATGGCGATTGAAAATTATAATTTAGTCACTTATAATAGTTTAAATAAATCGCTATCTAAAAATTATCTGAAAAAAATTATTCACTGAATTAGCGTTAAACAAGCATAATATGGCCATAAAAAAGTTCAGCAAGCACGTAAACCGGAAATTGATTGATATTATACTGATACTAAAAGAAAAACAAAGCCGTGCCAATAATTTTGAACAAAGGTTTTTTG
>NC_136499.1:80988999-80998999 GCF_053919585.1 Euprymna scolopes | reverse complement strand
TTGTAACGTTTGTACTGACTTCATCAGATGTCATGTAAGAAACTGAATTCTATGTAAGAAGACTTTATCTGAAGTGTTTTTATTTTGGTATATCATGTGTGATTACACTGTAGTAATTGCGCTGAAAGCATGTTAATTACAAATCACAAAAGTTAAATCAATTTCTGATTCAGCTACACAATATAAACTAAAGGAAATCAAATTTGCAAAATAAAAGCAATATGTAGTTATGGGTTAGTTTGGAGTTAGAATAAAAAGCCAACAAAACAGTTAGTTTGTATTGTGTAGATTGGTCATTTCTGATAGTATTGAGAGTTGTCAATGAAAATCTTAATTTCCGACAAAATACTGAATGTTTCTTGGATACCCATTCGTAAAAAGTACCTTTTTTGGAAAAAAAAAACAAAAAACACTCCCCGGATCACCTTCACCACCTTAAAAAAAACAAACTTTATTCTTCAAAAAATGTGCACATTGTTAGTGTAAAAAACAGATTCGCACCACTTGATGAAATCAAGCATAGTAATATTTTAGTAAAGAAAATATGAAATTGATTTTCAATAATTAGTTTGAATGAATATCAGAAAATGTAATTGTTTGATGCATAAGAAAGAACTCATCTGCTGAATTTGATATTAAGCAGCAAAATATTTCAAAACATAAAAATGTGAAACATAACATGAATACTCTCCGTTGTCACTTGAAAACATTGACCTTGGTAGGAAGTTTATTAGATACTGAAATTGTGGTCTTGGTATGGTGTGCTTAATATTATTGTATGCAAAATTTAAAAACACAAAAGAGGGTACAATCAATATTGAAAAAGTAACATCTGTCACAGAAAATAGTAATTTATAAATGTCAAAAGAAATATTATTCTGTACTTAAAATGTTAAACTTACTGTTAACAATAATTTAAAATGGTGATCAGGATGAGTCCAACAACTTAGTCCTTGAGCTTTCTTATTGGTCATAGTAAAAAGAAATTGTAGTCTTTCAAGTTTGTTGGTCGCATTGGGATTCTTGGAATGTATCAACAGATTCCTGCATATGAATTTTTGTTAATTCCACACAATACAAAATATATATACAAAACAAAGTAAAGCAAAGTATAGGGTTAGTTGTGTCCTCTAATTATCAACCAAGTATATGTATTGATAAAAAGATAAAAGCAATGGAAATGTTTATTACAATGTATCAATATTAAATTTTTATCATGAACAACAAATCGAAATAATGATAGATATTTTGTGCTTATACGAAACTGGAATCAAGGATTGTCACCTGTGATTTTATATATGTCAATAGTGCATGCCACTACAAATGATATTAGCCAAATTAAGTTTTGTTTATTTCACCCATTATAAAATATATACACAAAATGCAGTAAACAAAGTTTAGGTTTAGTTAATGATAAGTTTAGGTTCGAGAAATAAGCAAAGAAAAGAAAAAAAGATACATTTGTTTATAGTGTGTAAATTGTAAGTTTGTAAATATTTAAAACTATCCACACTGGTATGTGGAAATTCTAGATACCTATTGTTATAAAGTTCCAATTCATGTTTGATATATCACTCTACATGTTCCCTGTTGCACCCCAAAGATGTAAATGATTATCGAGAAAGTGAAATGAAACAGTATTTGAAATAAAATAGAAACAAATGCTGATGTTTACTATATAAAACACTGTGTTCAATGGAATTGAGCCTTATACAATATTGGTGGAATAAAAAAATCCATTTTTTTAATTCAATTTAAGAAATGAGCAAAAAATTGATATTTAAAATATTTGGCATGAAGAAAAAGAAATATAAGATAAAAGGTGATAAAGCAGTAAGAATCATATGCTGAATTCAATTAAAAACAAATATGATTGTCAAAGAAATATCATGAAAATTTTGTAAGTGAAAAAAATTATTTTTTGATATATTTGGTTTCGAAGTATTAAGAAACATGTACAACTTCATTTTAAAGACAAAACGAAAACTGTACTAATGATAATGACAATGGTGAAAGGAAATTGGAAAAAAATGTATCAGAGGTAAAATGTTGGTCACATATACGTTTGTGTGGTATGCATGAAACACGTGTAGAAAATTATATTTTCTGATGCTGAAAGTAAGAAGAGAAACATTGTTAAAAAATGATCTAAAAGGCAATAGTAAAATCCTCATTTTTAGTGTGGGATATGTTGTTTGTTTCAATTGAGAAAGGAAACTTTAATTTATACAATTTGATGTTATAGATCACAAGTTTTATTACAATAAACATTGTGTTCTTTAATTATCAACCAAGTATATTTATTGATAAAAAGAGAATGTAATGGACATGTTTATTATAATTTATCAATATTAAATTGTTATCATGAAAAACCAATGGAAAGCGTGAATGTTATTTGGTGTTTTTAAAAAACAGCTACCAATGATTGTAACCAGTGATATTTGTGTATGCTAACAGTGCAAATGTGGTGGTGAAATGAATTTTTGTTTATTCTTCACAATATAAAATATATACACAAAACTAAAACATAATTTACGGTTAGTTAATGATAAGTTTAGGTTAGAGAATTAAGCAAAATTATAGATACCTATTGTTATAAAGCACCAATTCATGTTTGGTATATCAATCTACATGTTCCTTGTAGCACCCCAGAGGGGTAAATGAGTGTCAACAAAATGAAATAAAACATAGTATTTGAAATAAAATGAAAAAGTGCTTGAAAAGTGAAATATGCTGATGTTTACTATCTAAAACATTGCGTTCAATGCAATTGAAACTTATACTATATTGGTGGACTAAGAATTAAAGAAATAAAATTTAAGAAATTAGCAAAAAATTGATATATAAAATATTTGGCATGAAGAAAAACAAATATAAGACAAAAGGGGAAAAAGCAGTAACAATCATGTGCTGAAGTTCATTGAAAATAAATCGTTTGTCAAAGAAATATAATGAAAATTCTCAGAGTGAAAAAAAAAATGGGATTTTTACAAATCTGGTTTCCAAGTAATAGGAAACATGTACAGCTTCATTTTAACGACAAAATGTAAACTGTAGTAATGGTAATGAGAATGTTGAAGGAAATTGGCAAAAAATTGTTAGTCAAATGTTGATCAAATATTATAAGTTTGTGTGATATGCATGAAACGTTTAGAATATGATCTGCTCTCATGCTGAAAGCAAGTAGAGAAACATTGTGAAAAAATGATGTAAAGCTAAGCTAAGCAAACGACCAGTGAATGGAAATGTTTATTATAATGTATCAAGATGAACATATTATCATGAAAAAGCAAATCGAAATAGTGATAGTTATTTGGTGCTTATACGAAACAGGTATCAAGTATTGTCACCAGTGATTTTATTGATGTTAACAGTGCATGTCACTAAAAATAATGATGGTAGCGAAATTAAGTTTTGTTAATTCTACCCAATATAAAATATATACGCAAAACAAAGTAAACAAAGTTACGGGTTAGTTAATGATAAGTTTAGGTTCGAGAAATAAGCAAAGGAAAAGAAAAAAAAGGTACATGTGTTTATATTGTGTAAAATGTTAGTCTGTAAATATTTCCAACTATCAACACTGGTATGTGTAAATCCTAGATACCTATTGTCATAAAGTACCACTTCTTGTTTGATATATCACTCTACATGTTCCCTGCAGCATCCCAGAGAGTTAAATGAGTGTCCACAAAATGAAATAAAACATAGTACTGGAAATAAAATAAAATAAGAATATGTCTGAAAAGAAATAAATGCTGTTTACTATATAAAAAGTTGTTTTCAAGTGTCAAATGGAATTGAATCTTATACAATGTTGGTGGATTATGAAATTGCATGAATGAAATAACATTGGAGAAATAAGAAAAAAGTTTATATATACAAAATTTACAAATGTAAGATAAAAGGTGAAGAAGGGCCAAATCCGAGATCTATAAATCGTAAATTTTCAAAGTGAAAACAGTTATTTTTTTTTCGATCTGCTTTCCAAGTAATAGTAACCATGTACAGCTTCATTTTAAATGAAAACTGTACTAATGATAATGTTCATGGTGAAAGGAAATTGGAAAAAAATTAAAAATGTCAGAGGTAAAATGTTTGTGTGGTATGCATGAAACACGTGTAGAAAATGATCTCATGCTGAAAGTAAGAGAAAAATAGCTAAAAAATTATGTAAACGCAATAGTAAAATCCTCATTTTTAGGAACATAGTGTGGGGTATGTTGTTTGTTTCAATTGAGAAAGGAAAGTTTAATTTTTAGAATTGGATGTTATAGATCACAAGTTTTATTACAATAAACATTGTGTTCTCTAATTATCAACCAAGTATATTTATTGATAAAAAAAGAAAAGTAATGGACATGTTTATTATAATTTATCAATATTAAATTGTTATCATGAAAAACCAATGGAAAGCGTGTTGGTTATTTCGTGTTCATAAGAAAAAACATCATGGGTTGTCACCAGTGATTTTATGTATGCTAACATTTCGCTGCAAATGTGGTAGCTAAATATCTTTTTGGTTATTCTACACAAAATTAAATATATACACAAAACAAAGTAAAAGAAATGTCAGGGTTAGTTAATGATAAGCTTAGTACCAAGAAATAAGCACAGAATAAGGAAAAGAAAGATACATTTGTTGATATTGTGTCGATTGGTGAATTTGTTGGTTCATTTTGTTTTATGACATATCAACACTATATCAGGTTATTTCATGCCCAATCTAGTGACATATTTTTTTCCTAGAATATATTTGTTTATTTAATGTTGGTTTCTATTTAACTCATAATTGGGACCCTAACAGGTACTACTACTCCAGATCAGAGTGGACCTGGTAGCAATAGCAATTAAATGGTGGCTTCACACTTCACAAAGCCCCATGTTTGGATACAGTTTATGGTCATATCTAGGACCTGGTGAATTTGTAAATAATTGAAACGATCAACACTGGCGAGTTAGAATTCTACATACCTATTGTTATAAAGTACCAATTTATGTTTTACATATCACTCCACAACGTTGCTGCAGAATCCAGACAGTTGAAAGAGTCTCAAGAAACTGAAAAGCTATTTAGTACTCTTAAATAAAATAACATGCATAAAGAAATCCTAATATAAGACAATAGATGAAAAAGCAATAAAAATTTTGTGTGGAATCAAGTGAAAACAGTTTCTTTGTCAAAGAAATTGCATGAAGATTCTCAGAGACTTTTCCTTCCTCGTTCCCTTCCCAGGGAGTAAGAGGATATCCCTCTCTTAGGAGGAGACCGAAGGCTCCCTGGGCCTCCCATCCTCCTTCTGAGAGAAGTTCCCCGGCTTCCACATTCATTGCTCAGCCCGCCGTCCAGGCAATCAGAGTCTGATTGTCTGCCGTATATAAAAAGGCGATTTTAGCTTGTCAGGCGGTATGCTCTGCGTAGACCATTTTTCTTCCACCTGTTGACCTTCCCTCCCTGTCATACAATACGCTTAAACAGGATATTTTAATTTATGCAGATTCCATATAGACTTTTAGTTTCCCAGGGTGTATACCCTCCGTTGACCATTTATGTTTAAGAGTTTTCCTTGCCCCTTCTCTGCCCCAGAATGGGAAGGGAGCTCTTTCCCACTGTATGGGGGGGGGGCGGCTTTCTTTTATGGTTATGTGGGGAGCCTTACCTTTACCCCCCTTAAGGTGGTAGGTCTTTTTTGTAAAATTGTTAGTCAAATGTTGATCAAATATTATAAGTTTTTGTGATATGCATGAAACATGTGCAGAATATGATCTGCTCTCATGCTGAAAGCAAGTAGAGAAACATTGTGAAAAAATGATGTAAACCTAAGCTAAGCAAACGACCAGTCAATGGAAATGTTTATTATAATGTATCAACAATAACACATTATCATAGTTATTTGGTGCTTATACGAAATAGGTATCAGGGATTGTCACCAGTGATTTTATTTATGTTAACAGTGCATGTCACTACAAATAATGATGGTAGCGAAATTAAGTTTTGTTTATTCTACCTAATATAAAGTATATACACAAAACAAAGTAAACATCTGCTGAATTTGATATTAAGCAGCAAAATATTTCAAAACATAAAAATGTGAAACATAACATGAATACTCTCCATTGTCACTTGAAAACATTGGTCTTGGTAGGCAGTTTATTAGATGCTCAAATAGTGGTCTTGGTATGGTGTGCTTAATATTATTGTATGCAAAATTTAAAAACACAAAAGAGGGTACAATCAATATTGAAAAAGTAACATCTGTCACAGAAAATAGTAATTTATAAATATCAAAAGGAATATTATTCTGTACCTAAAATGTTAAACTTACTGTTAACAATAATTTAAAATGGTGATCAGGATGAGTCCAACAACTTAGTCCTTGAGCTTTCTTATTGGTCATAGTAAAAAGAAATTGTAGTCTTTCAAGTGTGTTGGTCGCATTGGGATTCTTGGAATGTATCAACAGATTCCTGCATATGAATCTTTGTTAATTTCACACAATACAAAATATATATACAAAACAAAGTAAAGCATAGTATAGGGTTAGTTGTGTCCTCTAATTATCAACCAACTATTGCTAAAAAGAGAAAAGCACTGGAAATGTTTCTTATAATGTATCAATATTGAATTGTTCTCATGAAACACAAATCGAAATAGTGATAGTTATTTGGCGCTTATAAGAAACAGGTATCAGGGATTTTGGTGTATCAGATGTTTTTACAGTGAACTTAACTTTCAAGAAACAAATTGGTATGCAATGACATAGGCTAAGAATCTTAGACAAAATATATTCAAATGAAAAAAAATGTTGAACACTTATAACTTTGTATGGACTCTCAAAAACATTTGTAAAAAATGTGTAAACAAATGTAAAAAAAAATGATCCGCTCTACTTGATGACATCAAGCATAGTAATATTTTAGTGAAGAAAATATGAAATTGATGTTCAGTGATTAGTTTGGATGAATGAGAAAATGTAATTGTTTGATGCATAAAAATAACTCATTTGCTGTATTTAATATTAAGCAGCAAAATATAGTGATTTGAATATTTAGGAAAACATCAAACCAGATTATGTAAAAAAAAAAAGATGAAATTAGAAAATATATATTTTATGCTTATGAGTTTTGCCAAATAAAATTTTGTGGCAGAAATTGGGTGATTACCAAGTAATTTTATTTTGGTAAAATTCTTCAATTATTTCAATGTTTATTATAATTTCTAATTAGTGACTTGTTATCATCAAAATCCGCCCCAAAGAGTGTCCTTTCTTTTATTAGGTATCAGAATAGGTATCCAGATTTCTACTTCTATACAAATGTGATATTGTAGTACAGTAAATGTCAAATTGTTTTTCAAGTATTAGTTTGTAACGTTTGTACTGACTTCATCAGATGTCATGTAAGGAACTGAATTCTATTTAAGACTTTATCTGAAGTGTTTTTATTTTGGTAGATCATGTGTGATTACACTGTAGTAATTGCGCTGATAGCATGTTAACTACAAATGACAAAAGATAAATCAATTTCTGATTCAGCTACACAATATAAACTAAAGGAAATCAAATTTGCAAAATAAAAGAAAAATGTAGTTATGGGTTAGTTTGGAGTTAGAATAAAAAGCCAACAAAACAGTTAGTTTATATTGTGTAGACTGTTTAATTAACTTTGTTCATTTCTGATAGTATTGAGAGTGGTCAATGAAAATCTTAATTTCTGACAAAATACTGTAATTTTCTTGGATACCCATTCGTAAAAAGTACCTTTTTTGTGAAAAAAAAAAATACTCCCCAGATCACCTTCACCACCTAAAACACAAAAACAAAAATATCTTTATTCTTCAAATATTGTGGTTGACTGGAGGACGGGCTGAGCACTCCCAAAAAGGTAGGAGCCGGGGAACTTCTCCTCCCAGAAAGGGGGCCCGGGAAGGCTTCCCTGTCCCCATATTTTTTTTTTTTTTGTGTAAGGTTGATCTCTTTCGGAATGGAGTAAGCAGAACCGACAGGGGGGGGGGGTCAATCAACCATACAAAAGGATATCTATCTCTTAGTTGAAAGAGGGAAGGTCTCCCTGTCCTCCCATACCCCTTCTGAGAGAAGTTTCCCCAGCTCTCAGCTTTGGGGTGGGGGGGGGGGGTAGGAGGGCTTAGCCCGCCCTCAAGGCAAATAGTCTGACTGTCTGCCTTATATAAAAAGGCGATTTTAGCTGGTCAGGTGGTATGACCTGCATTGACTATTTTTCCTCCACCTGTTGACCTTCCTTAATATTTATTTTTTAATAATAAACACATTTTATTTTAATATTAATATTTATTTGTAATAATAAACACATTATATTATTTTAAATATTAATATTTATTTTTAATAATAAACACATATTATTTTAAATATTAATATTTATTTATAATAATAAACACATTTTATTCTACTTTAAATATTAATATTTATTTTTAATAATAAAAACAATTTTATTTGAATATTAATATGTATTTTTAATAATAAACTCATTTTTATTTTAATAATTATTTTTAATACTAACTCATTTTATTATTGTAAATGTTAATATTTATTTTTAATAATTATTGTTATTTAATAATAATATCTTCTATTTTTTTACTGTTTATGTCTAACTTTTATCGACTTTTTCTTTTTTAATAGCATATTCTTTAAATGAATAGAAAAATATAGAAAAATAATTTCCCAAATTTTAGACCCCGGTTATTTGGCTGATAGTCGATAAAAATGATTAAAAGAGAGATTCATGAACATTAACGTTGTCATATAAAAAGAAAATGCTAATAAGAAGTGTTTTTAATCAATGTAACATATTTATTCAACTCTGTCATATTCATATATTTGTTTGATGACAACTTTTTCGAATCTGTGTACAGTAAAAACGATATACTTACATAGGATTTTGAAAGCATTTAAACTGTCGAAGAGTTTTATTATAAATAAAAGAGTTTAGTTTGTTGAACTTAATGGACTTTTTTGTTGTATCTATTAACTGTTTATTCTTTTTATCAAACAAAAAGAGAATTTTTATATTGACATGTGATGGATGGACTGTTTTTCTAACATCGAAATTTTAAAATTAGTTTTATTTAAAAAAAAAAAAAAAACTCGCCATTAGTGGACGGTCAAAAGACAAATATATAACAAATAAATGTTAGGAAAGGCAAGATAAGTTACTTTTCTATCCAACTGGATATATTTTTTGTGTTTTTAATCACTGTAACATATTTATTCAGCTCGAAAAACATACAGTGTTTACCGATGTATTCGAAAAATGCCACCAGTTGTTTACATAGCCATTTGCCGGAAGTGACGGTTTTTTTTTATATAAGTTTTATTCAAACAGGCTTTAAGTTCCAATTAATGGACTTTTTTTTATACTTCCAAAATAAACTATTACAGTCGTTTAAAACATAATAGAAGTATTATTTTTTATTATTTAAAAACAATGTTTACAAAATGTCTATGCGCGTTTCTTCCGGCCGGCTGCGAATAGCATAAATAAATAACTGTTGCCAGAATTTATCGCATTTTTATTTTTTAATAGCATTTTCTTAAAACGAATAGAAAAATAATTTCCCATGAAAAAAAAAAAAAGAAAATGCTATTAAATATAATAAAAATTACTGAGATAAAAATATAAAAAAATACGTACGTAACAACAAAAACACACCGAAGAAAGTGTGTGTGTGTGTGTGTGTGAAAGAGAGAGAGAGGGAGGGAGGGAAGAGGAAGCGGTGTATGTTGAATTTTGTTCCTTTTCGAAGCAGCACAAAAAGTAAGTGTTTCCATAGTAACCAAACCGTGACGTCACGTCACGTGACATGACTAAGCGTTTTTAAACGAATAGAAAAATAGAAAGAGGGTGATAGAGAAAGTGAGAGAGAGAGAGAGTAAGTGTGAGAGAGAGAGACGGTGTTGGTTTTACTCCCCCCCCCCTTCCAGCTTAAGAGGTATGAGGTCACGTGGTAATATACAAAATGGCT
>NC_136499.1:80981499-80983999 GCF_053919585.1 Euprymna scolopes | reverse complement strand
GCCTTTTTGTAATACCTCGTTGTTTTGAGTAGTGGGTCTTCAGTTTTAGGGCGAGAATTTAGGCTGATTTCTACCATTATCACAGCGTGATCAGCATTCCCGAGTGGGCTGTGGGCATTTGTTGTACAGTCATTGGGAACCGTTGTCAGAAAGAGATCTAGAAGTAAGGCATGTTGATCTTGCTGGTCTGGGAAACGTGTCGGAAATGTAACCAACTGAGACAGGGAATGGGATATAGAGAAGCTATGCGCTGCGCTACCAGCTACGTCTGTGTGATTAGAGAATCCTAGCCAGTTACTGTGGTGGACATTGAAGTCACCAAATACATGTATTTGTGCGCTAGTATCGAGGGAGAGTGCTATATCTATGCTGTCTGAGACTTTGTTTATTAGGGTACAGTCTTGGTTTGAGGGAGAGCGGTAGAGAAAATACAAGTAGCTAATATTGTGTTGCATATTTAGTCTGAAGCACATAAAGGCCTGGTCCTCTGATTCTAGTTTTATTTCTCTAGTCAGGGGGAGGGTGTTACGAATATAGACTCCAAGTCCATGCATATGTCTGTCCGAGTCCTCACGGTAGAATGGGAGATAACCAGGCATATTAAAGTGGTTAGAGGGAATGGAGGAGTGAAGGTTAGTTTCACTTAATGCTAAGATATCCGGGGTGTTTACAAGGAGAAATGACTCAACATCATCTAAGTTAGTTCTAGATATTAGTAAATGCAAGCCTCAAGGGAGGAGGCAGGTTGGTTTTCTTTGAGTTTGGTCCTGGTTTAAAAAAAAAAACATATAAATAATTATACTTATTGAATTAAACCTGAAACTCTACCATTCGTTAATTTATTGATGGTTTTCCTTTACGGCGGTTAAACTTATTTCAACAAATCCTTACGGTGAATATGACTTAAATTCTTTCCCAAAGCTGTACTAACAACTGCACATTTTCTTTTCAGTTTTTCCGCTTTTCACCTTGTACGTTATATATGCTATTATTTTACGTTATATATGCTATTATTTTATTTCCATCATATTTGTTTGAAACGCGTATTCAATTGTTACCATTAATATCTCTGAAAACGATACACATGCAAAGAAATATTTATATATACATATATATTTATAACTACTTCATTCACTCACATAAAATTAATATAGGAAAGTATAGATTTATGCGTAAACTTTAAGTATTTACTTCAAAAGTGCTCAATACGTAGGTAGAGCTAGTTAGTAATTTATAAAATATATATGGCGATTAAGCTACATTGAATATTCTGCGTTTAATCCACTATAGGATTCGTCAGGCTTATGCGCGAATTCTGTGGTTGTTTCTTGTTTATATATATGTTGAGGATTTTAGTTAGCCAATCAGCTTTCTACTATCCACCGTGCCCCTTCCTATCAGCCAATGGGCATGCATTTTATTGCACAAAGGATCTGTTTTAGAAATAGGTTAGTGGTTTAAGGTAGACGTTTTCCTACCTTTTTTTTTGTAGTATATATAAATATACATATGTTTACACACATACATGCACACATACATACATATATGTGTATGTGATCGTTTATGTATATTCATGTTTATTTACTTTATTTATTTGTTTGTTTTCTATTGTTTTTGTTAGTTTTAAAGCTATTTTGTATCGCTATCCTAGAGTAAGTTTTATTTTGAGAACACAGTTGTTTGCTATTTCTCGTCTACAGTTTAATAGATTTTGGGGTTCTTTAAAGTACAGGATAGTAAATTTTTCATGGAGGCATAATTGACATGGATCGTCTAAATGTCTGCACATGGTAGCCTGTCTTATTATTTTCCATTCAACTACCGGCGAATGTCCGCTTTCTTTGAGTTCCCAGTATTTATTCGCTAGTGTTGTTTTTATACGGTGTTTTTTTATTTTTGAATGTACCTTTGTGGTCATAGTATCGGGTTTTGAAATCTAAGGAAGTCCTGCCTATGTAATATTTCTCGTTATTCGGGTTTCCTTTCGCAGATATTGTTGCTTGATAAACTACGCTTTTTGTGTGACATTTATTTTGAACTGGGCAAAGTATACAGTGTCTACAGTTGCATTTATCTTGTTCGTTATTAGTATTTTTATTTATGGTATGGTTGTTCTTGTCCGGGGTTGGTTTGTTATTATCATTGTTATAATTATTATTATTATTATTATTATTTCTGCTAGTGTTAGTTTTATTTTTGTCATGGTGTCTACTTTTTTTATTGTTTATTTTGTTGTTGTTTACATTGTTTTCATTTAGCATTTTGTTATTATGTGCTTTAATTATCATCTCAAAATTTTCGCAACAACTGTAAGATTAGATCAAGGTATTTTTATTGAAGATTTTGTGTAAGGGGTTGGTTGCGGGAAAGTGTTTTTCAATAAGATCTAGAAATTTCTTGCCAATTTTTGTTTTTAACATTTGATTGTATGGGGCCATATACATAAAGGATCACACACACATATATATATGTGTATATATATATATATATATATATATAT
>NC_136499.1:80971499-80973999 GCF_053919585.1 Euprymna scolopes | reverse complement strand
TAAATATACAAGTCTATACATTTTAAAAAAAAATTTTTTTTTATTTTATCTATTTTTTTTTAATTAAATTGTCACCCCAAACAAGGCACATTGCCACTTTGGTGTAGGGGGCTACTATCAGGGGAAACATCTACTGGGGTACTATGTAGGGATTTGGGCTGCGAGATGTTGGTTCACGTTGCACTTGAACTTATGCATGTCAGTACAGTTGGGGAAGCAGTGACCTGGAATGGAATTCCAAAGTCTAGCAGTTCTGGGGAAGAAACTACTGGAGTAGAAAGATCTTTTACATCTAGGGATCTCTACAGTGTGGGGGTGGGATTTTGCAGCTTGTCGGGTCTCTCGAGGGTGTTTATGTCGTGGGGGCACAAGTGCTTGCAGTTCATCAGAGCATTCACCATTATAATACTTGTAGAACAGGCAGAGGGATGCAACGTTCGACGATGGGACAGAGGCTGAAGCTTAGATGCCAGTCTAGGGCCTATCAGATTTGCGACTCTCTTTTGAACCCTGTCAAGGAGCGAGAGACTAGTAGCCGATGCACCAGCCCAAATATGACAGCAATACTCCATACATGGGCGAATAGTGGCCTTGTAGAGGTACAGAATACTTTCGGGTGTTAGAAGTTTTCTAGCACGGTAGAGAGAGCCCACCTTCCTCGCAGCGGCCCTGGCAATGCTCTCGATGTAATTGCTCCAGCTCATGTTTCCTGTGAACGTTAGGCCAAGGAGCTTGAGAGACGTACTCTCAGATAAAGAGTCGTTGGCCATTGCTATAGGTGGTAGAGAAGGTTTCTTGTAATTATTGAATGAAACCAGTTTTGTCTTGGCGGCATTGAACGTGACCATCCATTTTTGTCCCCATTCCACTACTGATTGGAGGTCATCCTCTAGTGTTTCTGCCATTACTTTAGATATATGTTCATTTGTTTTCCTGTCGTGCCTGATATAGAGTGTGGTGTCATCAGCATATATACCCATCTCAGAGGCAATTTTGTCGGGGAGGTCATTAATGAATATCAGGAACAGCAGAGGTCCAAGGATAGATCCCTGGGGCACTCCCGCATTTATATCATATTGTTTAGATGTACGACCGCCGAGGACAACCTGGATTTTTCTCTTATCTAAGAAGGATTTAATTATGTTAAGTATTCTACCAGTGATACCGTATGATCTAATTTTCCTGAGGAGACCCTCATGCCATACCCTGTCAAAAGCCTTGGATATATCTAGAGCTACCGCTCTGCCCTCTCCCGCTTTGTCCAGTGAATGGTATATGCGTTCAGAGATTACAGTGAGGATGTTTGCCGTGGAACGGGCTTGTCTAAATCCATATTATTGGTCGGTCAGAAGTTTAGCATCTGTAAGGTGCTGGACTAGAGCATGGTTAATTAAGGTCTCAAATATTTTGGCAAAAAGTGGGAGGAGGCTAATAGGGCGATAATTTAATGGGTCAGTTCTTTCGTCAGAATTCTTGAATACTGGTACCATAGAAGCAGTTTTCCAACAGCCCGGAAAGCAAGATTCATTTAGGCATTTGTTGTAGAGTTTGGAGAGAACTGGAGCTACTTCAGCTGAGCACTTTTTTAATAGCACAGCTGGGATGAGGTTGGGTCCACATGCTTTTGAAGTGTCAAGGTTTTTTATGATAGCATGCACCTGAGCAGGGGTGATTATTAGATCGTCAAGCGTGGCGTCTGTCCGCATAGGAAATTGAGGTAGGGGGTGGTTTAGAGGGTCCAGTGTGGAGTTTGAGGCAAACCGACTGGCAAGCATGTTAGCCTTCTCGGTTGCTGAGCAAAGAACCTCGTGATTGTTGGTTAGTGGAGGAATTGTTGATTGCCCATTATTTACTACACTGTTGTAGATTTTCCAGAAGTCACGAGTTCCTAGTTTTTGTGCTTTGGTGTGTTTTTTAGTGGTTTCAGTAAATTCCCTCTTAGCTGTCGCTATTTCTTTCTTAACGTTACTTCTAGCTTCTATGTACTTCTGTCTGTTTGAACTGGACTTATGTCGGTTACACCTGCGGAATGCATGCTGCCTTTGGGCAATGGCAGTTGCGCAAGTCGAAGTAAACCATTGGGGAGAGTGGGGCTTGCTATAGAATTTCCGCATGGGAACATGCGCTTCGATTGCAGTTTTGAACCATTCAGTGGTCTCGGTCGCACACCGTTCAGCAGGAAGAGAAAAAATATTTCCCCATGGGGCGTCTCTGATAAGATCTCTGATGGCTTCCCAGTCAGCCTTTTTATAATATCTCGTTGTTTTGAGCACTGGCTCTTCAGTTTTGGGTCTAGAGTTTAGGGCGATTTCAACCATTATCACTGCATGATCAGCGTTCCCAAGTGGGCTGTCGGCTTTCGTTACACAATCATCAGGAACTGTGGTCAAAAACAGATCTAATAATGATGCGTGTTGTTCTTCCTGATCAGGGAAGCGGGTTGGAAAAGTAACAATTTGCGATAGGGAGTGAGATACAGAGAAGCTATGAGTTGCATTGC
>NC_136499.1:80958999-80961499 GCF_053919585.1 Euprymna scolopes | reverse complement strand
CGAAATTTAGAAGTATTTAGTCGAAAATTGTAAAAAGCAAGAAACAACAGCAAAAAAAAAAAAAAAAAATTATATCAATACAGTAGAATTTAATTATCTACCAACCTAAATACTTTTAACATGCTAAACCAAAGTTTTTTTTATTTTTCGAATTTCAAAATATGTTGTACCATTAATGTGATGTTTAATTTGCAGTATATTTCAAGTTCAGTTTTAATATAAAATGTTTGAGTGTATTATTTGTTTCCAGTAAAAAAAAAATACCCTCTCTGAAAAAACAGGTAAAACTAACTGATAAAATACGGGAGCTAACTGCTTCAATATAATTCCAGAAACATATAGTGAGAAAACACGGAACATTTTATATATTGAATATACTATATTTATAATATTTTTATGGTAGGAAGTTAAAATAGGGAGTTTTTGTTTGGGGGGGGGGAATTAGCGATTTTTGAAAATTTCAGATGATAAAAGTTAAAAATCTAGCGATTTTCTGGACATTTCTTTCTCCTGATCTCGCGGGTTTTTTTTTTAAATCTCAGTTGCCAACACTGCATCACTAAAAAAAAACACTACTGGCTTAATGTAAACAGAATGTGTTTACAATATCGGTAAATTTTCAATGGGTTTAATCACATGATTATTGGTAAATTAACTGCACGTAGTCGCTTTCCTATTAAATATTCATCGAAAAATGTTAGGTACAGATAAAATGAATGCCGACGCTCAAAGGTTATAAACATTTTGACTCCTCCCTTTACTTAAAAATTCACCACAATTCAGGAAATTAACCAATTTTAATGAAAATTGCAGTATTTATCAAATAATGATCGCAGAATATAATGAACTAATTATTTTTACTTAACTCTTAGGGAAAATGTTTTATTTTGTTTAAACAAAAAATACCTTTACTAAAGTTATGGTTTTCAGTAGTAAATAAAAAACGCAAGAATTTATTTTTGCTTTTTTTAAAGCATCGTAATTTGGAACAATAAAACGTAATTTTTACAGTAACATTACGAAAAAAGCCCCTAAAGTCCGTATTAATGAATTCGATATAACTCGAAGAAAAATGAATTCTTGCATACTATTAAGGAAATTAAAGATTCAATTAGATTCCTATTTCAGTCACCTAAATTATTTAGGGTGAAATGAGTTTAGGAATTTATAGCCAAACCTAAATATATTTTTTTTTTTGCTTAAAAAAAATAGCATTAATACAGTAGGTTAGGTAAAATTTGCATAGAATGCTCTGCTTTACGGTTGTTGTAAAAATGGAACGGAAATTTGAATTTCATTCCCTTTTAAATTCAGTACATTTTTACATTACGTCCAACTCATCATTCACATTCGACACATCAACTTTTATAGCTTTTCGGGTATGCTGGCAAGGTTAGGGGTGTCTATTCCGAAAGCCGTTCTTAACATGGGTAGATTGGTAGGTGTGTCAGAAATTTCGTGAAAAATAGTGAATAATTTCACCCCGTTTTTCCAAGCTTATAACTCCTCGAAAAATGTAAGTCAAGCCCTAATTTTTTTTAATTAAGGGAGCAAGGACCAAGGTTTCATTAAAAAAAAAACAAAAAAACAAACAACGTAGTATTTAAACAAAAGGTTTTAAACTTCGGACTTTACAGGTAAATTTCTAAAAAACACTATTTTTTTTGTTTTACATTTGAATATATTATTTATTGACCTTTTCTCTTCAATTTGTCATAACATAACACTTTGGTGAGTAAATTATATACTTTTTAATAGACATTTCAAAATGGGAGGCGTGAATTATTCGACCTCCTGTCTTTCCAAGCTTATAACTCCTCGAAAAATGTACTTTAAGCCCTACTTTCTTTTTTCAATTAAAGGAGCAAGGACCAAGGTTTTTTAAAAACAAAAACAACAAAAAAAAAAACAACGTGGTTTAAAAAAAAAGGTTTTAAACTTCGAACTTTACAGGTAAATTTCTAAAAAACACTACTTTTTTGTTTTAAATTTGAATATATTACTTATTGAACATTATTATTATTATTATTATTCAATTTGTGATATATAAAACTTTAGTGAGTAAATCAATTATTTACTTGTTAATAGACACTTGAAAATGAGGGGGCGTGAATTAAAAAAAAAACGTTTGTCTAAAATATTATAATCTGTTTATTGGAAAGGGCATAAAATTTCACATTGACCCTGAAAATATCGTAAAAACAGAATCAATAAAAAAATTTTGATAGATTTTTAAAGCTTAAAAATTGAAAAATATTGAGTTCGTAAAATTCATTAGTCTTTTAAAAAATAAAAAAAAATATTTCTATTACTTTTAAAACAACTTTATTAGTTTATTGTGGAAGTATAATCCATAAAAAAAATAAACAACCCACTTTTAAAAGAGAAATTACGAGATTTTTATATTTTATTCGCAGTTTCGTGATAAGGGTGTAAAAATTTCTGATACATCTACTAGATTGGAGTGTTTATTCGTTGTAAACGTACCCTACAACCTATA
>NC_136499.1:80826499-80951499 GCF_053919585.1 Euprymna scolopes | reverse complement strand
CGTTAAATTATTTAGGTTCAAACGTCACTCTAAAAATGTTGTAAAAGAAAAAAGTTTTAGCTAAAATATTTTTAATATTTAACTGGGTAATTTTGGTTCAATTAAAAATGTTATGAACAGAGGATAAACAAAGCTTGTTATGAATTTGGTTTAGTAAACAACGATGTGGCATACATGACAAAGAGGCCTGTTTATTCTGGTTGATGTCAAAAACACATAAGCCAGGAGAAATCAGAATTAGAGTTGGTCCGGGAAGTCAAGGAGACTTGCTAGCTACTGGGTTAGAGTAGGCAGGCAGATCTCTTTCTGACAACCGTTCCCGATGAATGTACAACAAATGCCCACAGCCCACTTGGGAATGCTGATCACGCTGTGATAATGGTAGAAATCAGCCTAAATTCTCGCCCTAAAACTGAAGACCTACTACTCAAAACAACGAGGTATTACAAAAAGGCTGATTGGGAAGCCATCAGGGAGCTCATCAGAGATGCCCCATGGCAAAATATATTTACTCTTCCAGCGGAACAGTGTGCAAATGAGACCACTGAATGATTCAAAACTGCAATTGAAGCACATGTTCCAGCACGGAAATTCTATAGCAAGCCCCACTCTCCCCAATGGTTTACTTCTGCTTGTGCAGCTGCCATTTGTCAAAGGCAGCATGCATTCCACAGATTCAACCGACTTAAGTCCAGCTCAAATAAACAGAAGTTTATAGAAGCTAGAAATAATTGTAAGAGAGTGATAGAGACAGCTAAGACAGATTACTCTGAAACCACCAGAAAACGCATCGAAGCACAGAAATTAGGAACCCAGCATTTTTGGAAAATCTACAACAGCGTAGTAAATAATGGACAGTCAACTATTCCCCCACTATCAAACAATCATGAGGTTGCTTGCACGGCAACTGAGAAGGCTAATCTGCTTGCTAGTCAGTTTGCCTCAAACTTCACACTGAACTCTGTACACAACTCCCTCCCTGATTTTCCTCTGCGAACAGATGCCACACTAGACGATTTAAAAATCACCCCTTCTCAGGTACATTCTATTATAAAAAACCTAGACACCTCAAAAGCATGTGGACCAGATCTCATCCCGGCTGTGCTATTAAAAAAATGCTCTGCCGAGGTTGCTCCAGTTCTCTCTAAACTTTACAATAAATGCCTTAACAAATCTTGCTTTCCCGACTGCTGGAAAACCGCCTCTGTGGTACCAGTCTTTAAAAATTCTGGTAAAAGAACTGACCCACTAAATTATCGCCCCATTAGCCTCCTCTCGCTTTTCGCCAAAATATTTGAGTCCTTAGTTAATCAAGCCCTAGTTCAGCACCTAACAGCTGCTAAACTCCTGACTGACAAACAATATGGATTCAGGCAAGCCCGTTCAACAGCAGATATCTTAACTGTCGTTTCTGAATGTACATACCGTTCATTGGATAAAACAGGGGAGGGTAGAGCAATGGCCCTTGATATATCTAAGGCTTTTAACAGGGTATGGCACGATGGTCTTCTAAGGAAAATTAGATCATATGGAATCACTGGAAGAATTCATAATGTAATTAAATCCTTCTTAAGTGATAGAAAAATCAAAGTTGTCCTCGACGGTCGTACATCTAAACAATATGACATAAATGCGGGAGGACCTCAGGGGTCTATCCTTGGACCTCTATTATTCCTGATATTCATAAATGACGTCCCTGATAAAATTGTTTCGGAGATGGGTATATTTGCCGATGACACCACTCTCTATAACAGATATGAGGGGAAAACCAATGAACACATATCCAAGGAAATGGCAGAAACTCTAGAGGATGACCTCCAATCTGTAGTGGAATGGGGACAAAAATTGTTGGTCACATTCAATGCTGCTAAAACTAAGCTTGTTTCCTTCAATAACTACAAGAAACCTTCTCTACCACCAATAGCAATGGCCAAGAACACATTGCCTGAAAGTACTTCTTTTAAACTCCTTGGCCTAATGTTTACAGGGAATATGAACTGGAATAGATACATTGAGAGCATTGCCAAGGCTGCTGCAAGGAAGGTTTGCTCCCTGTACCGTGCTAGAAAACTACTTATGCCTGACAGTATCCTATACCTCTATAAGGCAACCATTCGCCCATGTATGGAGTACTGTTGTCACATCTGGGCTGGTGCATCTGCTGCTTGTCTCTCGCTCCTGGACAGGGTTCAAAAGAGAGTCGCCAACCTGATAGGTCCTGAACTGTCATCTAGGCTTCAGCCTCTGTCCCATCGACGAGATGTTGCATCCCTCTGCCTGTTCTACAAATACTTTAATGGTGAATGCTCTGACGAACTGCAAACACTTGTACCTCCCTGATGTAACTACCCCCGATAAACCTGACAAGCTACTAAGTCTCATCCCTTTACAGTAGAGATCCCTAGGTGCAAGAAAGTCTTTTACTCCAATAGTTTCTTCCCCAGAACTGCGGGTCTTTGGAACTCCCTTCCGGGATTCTGCTTTCCCATATGCAGAAGTTCAAGTGTAATGTTAACAAACATCTTTCTACTCATCTTCCTTCATAATGACCCCGCTAATTAAGTCCCTATAGTAGCCCTGTGCCTTGTTTGGGGTGAAAATTGAAAAAAAAAAAAGTTGTCTCTCTGGTCCAATGGAAGCATCTCCAGACGCCAACTAAGGAAATGTAAGTGAGAAGGTTAAGAGCTGCAGTGTTGGACCATTTGGAATTAATGATCTGGAAATGATAACTCGGGGTTTTTTGTGTTCTATTCGGAAGAAGATGCTTTCATTTTCAAGTGCCTGCGGCCAGAGGAGAGGGAGACAATGAATACAAACAGACAAGAGTTTATTCGTCATTGTTAAAGACTGTCCGTTATTGTCCTGTTTGTTATTATCGTGTAAAAACACCCACATACACCTAAAAGAACTATTAAATATACATGTAACAGATCGACATGTACAGACACCCCATATAAAAAAGAAAAGTAATTGTCCTTATAATACTAACCGCTAGACGATGCACGAGCATCGATTACAGAAACATGTATAGCTTATATACACTAAACATACATAGGCATAGTTATATAAACTCGAAACACAACAATTGTTTATATGTATGTGCGTTACTTGATTTTGGCAGATATTTTTAAGGAGAAAAAGGGGAAATGAATTGACGATTGAATGTTAGTATCAGCAAAGGAATAATAAAGTAAAAAGAATATGTGAGACAATGATGAAACTTTGTTTGAGTTAACCTGTGTTAAATCTTGTCAATTTATGTAATACGAAAATTTCTTTAGCTATAATGATAGCTGTTTGCTCTGTGATGTTTTTTCAGTTTGTGACTGTTTGATAAAAGAGCTTAGTGTTGTGTGCAGCAACTTTTTGGTTATCGAAAATGTGATAGAATCTGTGAAATGAGTGAATTTAATGTATCACGCAACTTAATGAATTAAGTTGTGTTTATAGATGGTGTTTAAAATGTTATGCATATTTTTCGTTGTTGACCATCTCTTCACCAAAACATTATATTCTCATTCTACTTTTGCAGAATAAATAATTATGAACAGTTTTGAACAGCTATATGACGATTAAGGTAATTATTTAAACATTATAATATTTGCCCTGACACTTTTATTAACTGCATGAAACACTCATACACATACAACAATCTTTACACTTCACTATTCAAAAATAATGATTTCTCCCCACTAACATTCCGGCTATTCTCATTGGCGGCGACCATAAAATTCTATTATTCCGGAACACACATATTCTTACAAAAAATGAACATGTTAAATTTTATTCAATATGGCCGCTCAATCTACACGAAAAATTACTTTTATACATATTAAACTAAATAAAAAATTCTAGCATGCTCATATTCATAACTTTACCTAGTCATACCCTCACATTTTACTATATACATTATCGGCACATATTTTTAAATCAATCATAATTTCCTATCGTCACTTTTCTGCAATATTACATACTAATGTTTACAAAAACTTACCATAGCATTTAGTTTTAAGTAATACAAATAAATAGTTGTAACTTTCGTACAAAGCAGTTAGTGCAGCTTCTTCTTGTAATGTTTACATCTATTGCAAAGACTGTTGCTTCATTAGTTTCAGTATCGTAAATTATGCCATTTGCATTATTTAGATTAACATTATTTACATATTGGTAAAATAAAAAAAATTGTCTCAGCTTTCTTTTCATGATATTTGATTCAGCGTCCTAAATTATGCGATAATTGCATGGACTGATCGATTAGTAAACGAATACAAGCTGTTGTCTGTACCCGAGTATTAACAAAACACCACCAACGAACCAACGATACTTTCATTACATGAAAACATTTACACAAGAAGCGGTGCACCTTTTTCTTTGATTTAACAGTAAGTATTATGGTACGGTTCTTAAAAAAATTTTACGAACCAACAATATTTCCATTAGATGAAAACATTTACAAAAAGGCTGCTGCAACTATTTTTTTTTATTAAACAGTACATGTAATAGTAGTGTTTTTAAAACATTTGTCTTTAACATTAAACAAATGGTAACAACTTTCTGCCTTGAATGTTTTGATTTAATAAACAATATTATTCGATCGAGCATCCGAACTTATGAGATCAAAATATGAACGAATCTCTTAATAAAAGAGAGTTGTAATAGCCTACTACATCAAAGTGGCACCTAGATTGGGGTGATTAGCCAAACATAAACAATAATCATTTTTTTTGATTTTGGAGCGTCTTCTAAACCCTTATATGATGCTATTTTCTTTTTTGGTTTTGTTTTCCTTTATTTTTTAGGGAAGCGTTTTGGATTCTATTTTTCTGCCTTTTTCATATTATTTAATACTACTGTGGATGCTTCGCTTGTTGACAGGCTAACAAATCATAAAAACTATTTTTTTATATAAAACATATTTTTACACTCAGAAGCTGAATAACACTCAGAAAAATTCTAATTTTCATAAACTTTGATTCAATTTGTATCTTACTACATTTATGCCATTTTTTTAAAAATTTTTGTCTGTCAAATAATTTAAGTCTTTAAAATGCAAATTTTTCTCTTCATTACATTGCCTACAGATAGACTTATTTGTTATATCTTTGTTTTTTTTACTATAATAACACTTTATAAGTTTACTTTACAGGACCCATTTTCGACACTGCTAAGACATTAAATTTTCTTTGTCTTTTGTTTGTTTTTCTGTAGGTAATTTTTTAAAATTTAGCTCCACCTACACAATTTCCTTTACACTGACGACTTCTATAGGTTTTAAACTATGCTGAATAAGACAATCTCTTTTAACTTTAATCATCTGTGTATGAAGAATAACATGCTTCATGAAGTTAAAATTATGATATGCATGGATGTAGACATAGACATGGCTATATGGTTATATGCATGGTTATAGACATAGACATGGTTATATGCATGGATATAGACATAACACAATGGGTCTAGAAGAGCAAACCTTGAACAAATAATTGTAGCTAATCATGTGGTGACTATCAGCAAAACATTGCCACTTTATGGACAATCATTTTTGACAATGGAAAGATACACTGTTCTAGAGAAAACTACAGATTTTTCCTAGTTGTATACATATTCAGCGAAGTGTATTTTGGTATAATAAGCTGTTAAAGCATACATGTGATGACATAATAAAACGATGAGCAGAAAATTCTAGTTCTCAAACATATGATGAAATATGCATATCACTTAACTAATCTGATTAGAATAAAATGAAATGATATTAAATGTATATTTTGGGTTGTGCTTTGGGCAAAGTAAAACAAATGCATTTAATTTTGTTTGGCTCATTTATGGAGTCTACCATTGTTTTAGTAAATATAATTGAAACAATAGAAGATCATTTCCAGTTCAATTAAATATTGGGGCTTTCTTGTTATGATGCCCCACTTGACCATGTAAAAGTTTCAGTCATTTGAAAATCTCTAAATTTTTAATTTATTATTACAAAAATCAATGAACATTTATCATTATACCTTTTTATTTAATGGGGGACTAATAAAAAACCAACACAAATAGCACACACAAATAATGAAGGAATTTTATGAATCAGTTAAATTAAATAAACAAAATCAACAACTAATAACTCTAATATGTTTAGCTAGCAAATAGAAAACTGGAATTTTTGTAACTTAGAAATCTTCAAATACACAATAGTATATAGTTTGGCATTAGCACGTGTTCAATTATTGCATCAAATTTCTATTAATTGAATATGTGTATCAAATCTAATGAAATGATTGAAATATTTTTTGAAATGAATATGCATATTTGCTGTCAAATTTCTATAATTTTACAGTAAAAAAATTACCAAAATAAAACTATTGTTGTTGAAACTTCAAAAGAATGACAAACACGTAGATACAATTCAAGCAATTTTATATCAACAGAAAAAACTTACAAGAAGAAATTCATAATTTACAATACAACATGAATATTTGCTGAGAAGATATCAGATTTGGCACAAAAGTCAAGAATGGAGAAAATAATCTCAAGAGTGAAAATCAAAATTCTTCTTACTGAGATTTTCTTCTTTTTTTTTTGTTTTTTTGATATTTCGAATATATTATGCTACATAAATGCTGATATCATATTTGGCACATAATTTGTAAAGGAAAAAAATTAACAAAAGCAACAGAATATATTGTGTTGAGATATACCAAATCCAAATAAAATAGCACCATATTTATCAATTTATTATTTATTTATTAAAAAGAGTAAATATATATAACATTCTGCTTTTTAGTGTTACATTGGTTATTCCAATTAAAGTTTAGTTCATATCTCTAAAGAGACATGCAAATGGTTGTCTTAGTAATGCCGAAATGTAAATATTTCTGCAAGTAAAATATCAACCCTCAAATTGTTTTTGATACTTACATAGTACAAATAAAATACAAGTATAATTGAATATACTCTTTAAATTTTATTGAATTATATTTGAATATATATATATTTCTTTTAAATAACTATGTTTCTAGAGTTTTCATTTTCATCAACAAATTTAGAAGTAAATCATTAATCAAAAAATTACATTTTAGGTATTTCTTAGTTTTAAGCAATTTATCTGAAAAAGTCATTTTGTCCTATATACATTTAAATATATCCTGTTTTAGAATATTTGTGGAATCAGTTTATTTCTAATTCAACACTTTCAAGAAGTTTATTTTTGTAGTTCTTATTATGGTTTATATATTGTAAATAGCTACTTAAACTAGTATAATAATTTACTTTGGCTGAATCCAAAATCGTGTATTTCCTAGCTCTTTTAATAAAATTGAAAACTACAAAATTTTGTCTAACAATGCTCTATTTGAATAAATGGAAGATAGCATTAGGAGTGCTCACCATGATAAATAAGAATATTGTGGATGAACTATCATAGAAAACAAAGCGTTCTTCTCTCTCCAATGTCAAGAATAATATACATGTGAATTGCTGGAGAGAATTTATGCTAGTTGTTTAGCTATTCAGCTTAATTAAATTTTATTGTTACATGAAGTGATACTAATTGGTTTATACCAACAGAAAGATTTACCAAAGTATGATAATCTTACAAAATATGAGCCATTGTAATGATGCTATAGTATTAGGAAATTGAAAATTCTGATTATAAAGGTTGTCTTGCAATGTGGTAATCATATAGAGAAATCAGGTAAACCATTTTGCCAGCTAAAAGATGTGGTCTCTGGAAAAGCAATCAAATTCATTTTGGTATCGTTTATGAATATCTTTAAAGGAATCAAAAAAAAGTATTACAAACATGGCTCCCATTGAATAAAGTCTCTTTTCTGTTGACAGAAAAACAATCGTCAATATTTCAGCCGAATCAAATTTAGCTTTTTTTTCAAATTATTCTAGTTAACATATGGAAAGAATTGACAACTAAATTTTGTCCTATGTTAATGCTTCTGTTCTAACTGGTAATCCTCTTTATCCCTCCTCTACCATGGCAATGACTTCTTGCATACATCTGCACTGAAACATAGATAGGTACAATATGCTATAACCAAATATAGAAAAGAAAAAGCATTATAAATCCATACTTACAATTACAAAAACTGATTAAAAACAATTACTCACACAAATGCATTATTTATATAAAAATATATATTTCATAAATTCACAAATGCAATGAAACATAAAAATTTAAAGAAAATATTTAGTTTAAAAAGGATAATAGTAAAAATATTAATCATTATTAAAAACATTTAGAAATACTGAAACATTTGAAATTATTTTTTAAACTTTTTATTTATTTCTCTAATTATCTGATTTGTGTGCATGGTTATTATTTTTCATTATTATCATGTGTATAAAAATATTTCAAATATTTCATTTATTAATTTTCTCAATATTTTATACAGTAAAATTGTTGGTTATTTACTAGTTCAAGGTATCCATTATATAAAGTGAAATTTTAACTTCAAATGACATTAAATTAATTAAGCAAGTTGATTGATACATATTGATGAATATGAACTCGCCATATAAAGATGTAAAAATTGTTTTTTTTAGTTGCTGCCATCATTAAAATAAAATGAAAATGTACACCTTTCTTAATTATCTAAACGAATACATGCAAAATTATTTTTATTTGTTGTTTTCATTTTAAAAAAATTAATTAAATGAAAGCATAGATCTTTCTTAGTCATCTAAATGAATCAAAAGTTTTTTTCCATCTATCCCAACACTAAATCATGTTACGCTTATTTAATTTTAACACTGAAATAACATATAGAGTTATGAAAAAGAAGTCATTACTTTAATAACAAAAATGTGATATATGTTGCTATTTGATCCAAAGTGAAAGTGTGTACTCATTTTTACATGCCAAAGTTACCACAGATATAAAGTCTAATATTTTAGAGTGAGGTATCATTTTCGAATATTAAATTAATGTATAATGAACCACTTAGAACCAGATTTTAATTTTAATAATATTAATTGGATAAAATAAAATGAATACATATATATATATTAACACCTGAATGCTTAAATGACAATTAAAAATATAGATGTGGAATTCTGGGATAAGAGCACTAGTTTCTGGGTTGTCTCAATTTTCAGTCAAGTTAGTTAATAAAGTGTTAATGAGATATTTTGCCTCCTAATTTTAAAGTTGATCCCTTCACCAAATATACAATAATAATCAACTTTTATTCAAAAGAAATTTATCCCTATAAATAAGAATATAGGTTTTAAACAATCTTATTAACAAAAATAAGCCAATCATTTATGGCAGTTTATTGAAAGTAAAAAAGAAATGTTTAGTAAACAAATAAGGTCAAATATTATTTTAGAGATGTCACTAGTAATGCCACTCCCTCATCACTATCATTGTCAACATCTCTAACAGTTTTCAGTAATTCTAGAGCTTGTCGCTAGCACATTTGCACGTGCATCTATGCATTCTACTTTGTTTTGTAAACATGTGCAGATGTTTACATCTTTACATTGACTTTCTTAAATTTCGCAGAACATTTTATTGAATAAAAGCTCATTTCATAGACACCTCCTTTCCTCCAGAATACGTAATCATTTCTAGTGGCTCCAATGTTCTTTTCTTTGTTTTCATCAGAGATGACCTGAAATTTCTGATGAAACATGGTTTGATTGATGATTGTTTTGTAATATAAGTATATCACATCTGTTGTGGATTGTTTCATCTTCAGAAAAAAAGAATTGCTGCCTAAAAGCATTACTATTGCATATCAAAGTTGTTGGAATACTTGTCTGGATAGTGAATGAAAAAAAATTTCTCCATGATCCATCAAAAGTTAGTACAATATCCCAAACCATTTAACAAACCAATCGATTGAGTAGATCCAGACTATATCAAGTGAAAAATGTTTTAGCATTAATGTCCGTCCATTAGAAGAGAAGAATATAATGTCTTGTAAAACGGATAAAAGTTTTCTGTGGACAATGGGGATATTTCCACTATATGTTCAGTATCAAACTCTTCAGATGTACCAACTATCCATGCAAGAAAGTTATATAAAATATGAAGTGTTTTTCCAGCCTCTTGCAAAATAAATGTTTCTGATATTGGTAGCCATAACACAGACGGTTTAACTTGTCTAATAGTGTTTCTAAAATTCATAGCAGTTATGTACTACAACTCTGAATATCCATATTTTTGCTGTTGTAATGGCAAGTTGATGCCATTTTCTTATGAGTTTGTTTTACTTGTGGTTTGTGTTTCTTCATAAAATACTGTTTTTTTTTCTCTACAAGATTTACATAGACAATGTCATTCGCTGACTTCATTTTAGGAGTAGCACAGTTGAGGAAATTTTAATCAACTTTTGTCTAAAATATCCTGTTTTATATAAGTAAGCATTAACATCATGCGTTTATTGTATCTGGTTTAACAAGTCTTTCAACTTGTTATTATTGTCTCATTATTTCCTTGTTTTCAATAATTCGGCAAAATCCTCAAATGCTTTATTATTTGAAGTTTGTCTAGTTTTACTTGGTTCAATCAAGAAAGAGTCAAGTCGCAATAACATGAGTCATGTTAGCTTTCTTTAACTGTCACAAAATTTTGACTTTTTTATTTTAATAAAAAGTGTTTCATTTTCTTCTGCTTATTTTCAATAAACAGCGTCTATTATTAAATATTTTACAAACTTTTCTGTTTCTTTTGAAGTGATTATGTGTGAACACCCTGTAAACAATGGTAGAAAAAAAGCAATTTAGAATTTAGAGTAGGGGCTCAGTTTTACACATAAATTTAACATGAAATGATGTCTCATTTTCAAGCCATCCCACCGTTTTAAGACATACAGCAAGATTTTAATTTATTTTTTTGTCAAATAAATTCTTTGCATTCTTTTTGAAGAGGTTCTACTTTATTAAGCTATTTCAGATTGCTTTACACCCTTGTCACTTAGACTTACGGTTAGAGGTAAAAAAATAAAAAGATTAGAAATTAGGTATCATAATTTTACATTACATTTATATACAAAATTGGTCCCAACTAGTACTGAAATAATCGTTTTTTTTTTTTTTTCCTGTCAGGATTTTTAGTGTATTTATGCATACGTACCTAAAATAAGTAGAAGCTTATGAGGGTTGAGGGGTAAGTATTTATCTACCAATTTACCAAAAGTAGAGCATTTAGAAAAATTGAAAGTACAGAAATTGTCAATTGCTAACATGATCACTTTTTTCTTTTACAACTGTGATTCCCCACAGTAGACTACAAAAGCCTTTTCATATACATTTTTTATAGCTGTTTAAAATGAAAAGAAAAAAAGCTAGCCCCTCTCTCTCTCAAAACACTATAATTTTGTTTATTGCAACAGATTAGGTCTTGTTCTACAAAAATGCAAAAAATAAATGTGAAATATTATGCTGTAAATATAATTATTCTGTAGAATTTTGAAAATTATAGCTTACAGCACCAGAACTCTTTGTAAGTGGGATTTTTTCCTTTTTTCTTTATTTATAATCCATGCTATAATGAGTAAGTTAATTTTCAGCATCACTATCAAAGATATATTCTGATTTGCTACTATTTGTGCAATGTTATGTAAAAGCCAGCATCTAATTTATAAGTTAAAATTCATATTAATTAATGAACTAAAATCTTACATGTGAAAAGTATCCAACTGTTTATGGTTTTATATAACAAAATAATCCTCACCTCTTTTGTATATTTTTCACCTTGAGCCAACAACCTAATTCCAGAAGTTGGTGATGATCAGAAAGTCGATGATCATTTTATATTAAATTTTTATGACAAATGTTTTATTTCAATGTTTTTGTTTTCCTCCATAGTACACTTTTTACATGTAACTGTTGAATTGATTGGGTATTGTCCATTTTTTTAATGAAATAAAAATAGAAAACATTTTAAAAAATCTTTTAGCAAAGTTATCCTGAATTAGATAAAGCCAATTGATTAGTTTAAGATAAGAAAAAGAAGCGTCTCCCAACAATTTCACAAAAATTATTGGTATAAGTCAATATGACAACCAGTTATAAAAATGAACACAAGTAAAATATGTTGGTATCTTTAAGAAAAAATATTTTCCTATGTATTTATTTTCTGACTTTTCAGGAAAAGTTAAGGTGAAACCAGAAAAATTCAAAATAAAAAGACATCAGTTACATACTATTCTGCACAAGCCCCTCCCTCCCAAATGGTACCGATTAGTTACTTTCCTCAAATATGCCGACGATGCACCCAATCTCCTAAAAAAATGTTACTACATCACACATTAAAATTAATATTAGAACGTGCATGTTATTCTATTAGAAAGTCACACAAATCCGGAAATTAGTGATAGTCAGATAATCTAGGAGAAGGAAAAGATGTAAAACCTGTGTACTGACTTCCAACGATACAAAATGAAGGAAAGCCTCCTTAGAGCTGGAAGCTCAAACAAAAATAGTTTGTAAATGTATAATTGCGTTAGCAGTAGTTATGTTCTGCTATTCATTCGTCTTTTGCACTTCATGTTGTCAGGCTCAGAGGTACTATCAAAGGGGCATCCAGTACTTGACTTGTTTCCTGAGTAGGACAAGGAATGCTGTCCAACTCTTTTTCTCTTTCTGGATAATTTGAGGACACAGTTTCACAGGACTAGTCTGTACTGTTTTTGTTCTAACGAGTTAAGAGTACAGGTTTAACAGCTTGTCTGTCTGCTGTTTCCAACTTGTAGTACTAAAAGAGCTGCTCTATCAACAGTTGTATAATATCAGGATAATTGCACTGCAATGTTGTGCATGGAAAAGAACCCAGCATTTATCTCAGGTGGCCTTTCCTGGAGTCACAAGCCCATGGATAAAAAACTCTGCTAATAATCTACTTTTGTAAACTTTATTATTTGACATTCAATACCCACATTGTCCAACTTACTATCTAAAAATAATATGAATGACAATAACAAAAACAGAAAAACAACTAAACCAGACACTCTCCACAAAACCCCCTCAAAAAAACTGCCTCGTGCCTTGAGGTTTTTGATCGCAAATATATGAGGCATAGAACTAATCTTGATGAAGAAGAATCCTTCCTAAATACATAGAAGTTACTGGCAAGTCTGCTGCAAAGAAGGTGAGTTCCGGCTAGTAAGCTAGAAATTTTCTCACACCTGCCAATATCCTATATATCTACAGGACTACCATTCCCCTAAACATTCCCCTAAGTATTTGGGCAGCTGTACCAACCATTAGTCTCTGCCTCTTAGACAGAGTCCAGAAAAAGTTAATAATAACTAATAACGTGGTAGACCTAATAGACCAAAAGTTGATAACTAATAACTTGGTAGATCTAATAGGTCCACCAAGCATTAGTCCTAATCCTCTCATTGCAATATTGCATTTTTTTTAATACAAGTACTCTGATGGAATGTCCTCAGATGAACTTGTTGCACTTGTGCTCCCTCAAAAAATTCTTCACTGTATAAATTACCAGATCGCTGGAAGGCTTTCTATGCTATAAGTCTCACCCTTCAATCGCTTGCTTGTGAAATTCTCTCCCTGCTCTGTTTCCTTGACTGTACCAACTTGCAAAAAGTTTAATGCAATGTGAACAAGCATCTTGCTGCACAACTCCTCACTTAGGATGTCCCTATAAATCTGTCCCATAATCCACAGTACCAATGTGCCGTGTTTGGGGCGAATAGAAGTAACTATTAAAAAAATGGGTGATCATTTTAGGTCGAATTTATATAGTGGTTCCCCAACTTTAAAATATTTAATAAAAATAAATGAAATTATCTAGCAACATAATCGGTAATTACACACAGAAAAAATGCCAAAACAAGTGGTGAGCAAATAAGGTGTCAAAGCTACATTTAATGTTTATTTCAATGTTTTCATTTTTTTTTAGTGCTTCATTCTAAAGAGTTTATATAATTGAGATAAATAATATAATTAAGTATATTTTCTTTAATTTTTTAGGAATTAATTTTTTTCATGAAAAATAAAATTAGAATTTATGACGAACTAAAAGATGAAACAAAGTTAATTATCAGAAAAGAAATTTTAGTGTGTTCATTTTTCACTGAAAAGATTATAAAAAAAAGAATTTTAATACTGTTTATGCTTTTTTTATTAAATTATTTTAAAACTAATATAATGGTAAATATCGTACTTAAAAACGATTTTTAAAGTATTCATTTATTATAAATAAATAAATAAATTGAAAGCACTGCAATTACAGGTTTAAGGGGTAATTTTGACATCTTTCAGAGTTTCAAAAATCATTTAAGCATATACATTTACTTTTTAACCAATTCATTTTAGATTATGAGCTTCAAATACAATCTTAATTTTACTTAAAACAAAACAATTACATTATTTAACATAAACATTTTTCTAAGTAATGAAAGTTTGGTCCAAGGAGACAAAAGATTGAATATTCATAAAATATCATCAAATTTCGATCTAAACAGTATAGATTTTCTAATCATCTGCAGAAGCAACATTTTTAAATGACCATGCAACTTAAATTAACCAATTAAATAATGACTTGAAAAAATGAAAAGAAAAAAAGAAAACATTCACTTCGAATATTTTCAGAAAATTTTAATTGAAAAAATTGAATCAGTTTTCAATAGAAAAATATAATAATTTTTCTACTGAGGAATTCATTAAAAATGCAATATGCTCATTAAACATATATATAACCTTTTTGGTTCAGCCATTTTTAATTACATTTGCATGAGACCACATAAGATTGAGACAAGATTAAAAGCAGCGGCCCCAAGGAACAATGAGATTCATATGCATGGCCAGTTGTAAATAAATCTATTAAAAAGACATTATGATTAATTGGGGTTTTTTTTCAGACACTTGATAAAATCTGAAACTGAAAATTCGGGAAAACACTGTATACTTTCAACATTAAGTGATATCATGTCAGGTAACATGATCACTTATATTCTTGTGCGCTTAAAAGGTATATGTAAATACAAGGTCACACACATATTTTAAACTATATTTAGATGTGTGAAAAAAATTTTTTAATTTACAATTAACTACAGATAACTAAATTTCGTTAACTATTTTATTATAATATAATTTAGTTAATATAACAGTATTGTGAATCACAGCCTGAAAGTTTAGAATTGATGTCTCCTTTTATTAGCAACTGGTAGTTGTACTAATTAGTGTGCGACTACCATTAAATTTATATTAAATTGTAAATTATGAAGACCCTGCATAAAAATGTATAAAGTAAAAGGTAAGTAATAATAACCTAAATAAAAAATATTTTTTAAGCAGAGAAATGCTATATTTTCATTTAATTGATTTTAATTCAACACGAATGTTGTAACAACATAAAAAAGTTGAATTATGTAGCGAAAATGAAAGGTAAATAAGAAAAATAATAAATATATATTATTAATGTATCTTAGTAAAAATACACTATAAAATAATACAAGACTTCAAGTAGATGTATATATATATTAATTTCTATTTAATAATTTTATAATGCACTATTTAAATATTGGTAGAAATTAATTTCTATTTAATAATTTTATAATGCACTATTTAAATATTGGTAGAAATTAATTTCTATTTAATAATTTTATAATGCACTATTTAAATATTGGTAGAAATTAATTTCTATTTAATAATTTTATAATGCACTATTTAAATATTGGTAGAAATTAATTTCTATTTAATAATTTTATAATGCACTATTTAAATATTGGTAGAAATTAATTTCTATTTAATAATTTTATAATGCACTATTTAAATATTGGTAGAAATTAATTTCTATTTAATAATTTTATAATGCACTATTTAAATATTGGTAGAAATTAATTTCTATTTAATAATTTTATAATGCACTATTTAAATATTGGTAGAAATTAATTTCTATAAAGATGATAGATTCAGAAACGGGATTAAAGCATTGGAATTCTATCACATAATGTTACTTGAATTAAAAGAAATAAATGTTACACAATAAGAAAATAGGATAATCAACTGGTAAATTAAGATTAGTAAATACACTTAAAATAGGCTTCTATATTTATAGCACTGAAACATAAGATAGCTTGTATGTGACATATAGTTAGGATATTACAACTTATATGGAGTAAAATAACGGTGATAAAAGACATATATTGTATAACTAAAAGGTAGAATGCAACAAATTTTTTCCCTGCAGAGGTTGACGTTTGTTTTGTTGTGATCATGGCCTAACCGAGAAAAATAAGTACATATATGGTGAGCATAATATATCTCTTAGGTATGGACTGAAACAATTGTTTGCTCACATGAATTATAAAAGACGGATTTAACTTTTATTCAAAATGGTTAACATTGAAAAGTATTTTGAAAAATAGCCCCTTGTGATTAAAAATCGTCACAATTCATCCAAACAAACATTTCTAAAGCTTTTAATAAAATCTGAAAGAATCCCAAAATACTGGTTAACTTTGTAATCAATGTCTTTGAACTTGACTAGAAGCCTGATTGAGAAACAGTTGTTGCAGATACATTGTTGTGCATACCACATACACACAGGTTCACAATCGAAAATTTCTGAGACAATGACAATATATATATATATATATATATATATATATATATATATATATATATATATTAGGGATGCAATGATTAACAAATTGGCCGATTAATATGTTTTCTAATGTTTGTTTATCAGCAAATTTTACTGTCATAAATGATACTAATATTGATTAAATTATACTGTAAAGGAGGACAAGTTAACTTCCTTTTTACTTTAATGATGAAGACCTATCAAAGAGACATGCATCGTCTATACCATGTTAACAAATAACAGGCATGATATGATGATAACATATAGACTTTTACAACTGCACTGAATTGGAGGCAAATAGATATAAAAATTTCCATCCTTTCTCTTCCTATGGAATTAACATTATTATTTTGTACTTTATCAAATTAACATTTATTTAATTATTATTTCATCTTTCAGTGTTTATGTTGAGGAATTGTACAGTTAATTGTGACAATGTGCGAACCAAAAATAAAGCATTTTTCATCAGTCATACTCTTGTTCCTCATTTTTGGACTCTTGCTACCATTACATATATATATATATCTTTATTTTTCTCATTTAGATAACATATATTTTATTGAGATAAATTACTAATTAAATATCAGACATAAGTAATTTAAATGCGTAAAAAATTAACTAAATATTAATAACAACCTTTAACGATTTTGGTAACCAGTTTCTGCTCAAAGTATTTTGTTGTCAATTCTAAGAAGAAGAATACAGCTGTCTGCAAGTTATGTCAAACCATCACATCAAAGAGTGACAGGTCATCAAAAACTTTTACAGCGACTTATGTTAAATTATAATGGTTCATTCAAAAGAAGCAAATGTTGCAGGTGAGAAAAGGAAGCACAATGAATATTCGAGGACAGACATTCCAGGAAAAAATGGCAGCAACTACGAGCCTCTAGCAAAACACCAAACTACTATAGAATCAATATTGGGCAAGAAAAATGTTTGGGATATTAATGACCACAGGTTACAAGACATCCATTATCTGATAAGAGAAATGATTGCTGTTGATATTCAACTATATTCTGTAAATCTGACATTGGATTTAATAGGCAATTAATTGCAAAACTCTACTCAAATAATATCATTCCATCAAAAAGTACAAAATACTGCAAAATAATTTGATATATTTATAAAAATTCAATTGCCTCTTACTGAAATTAGCAGCATTTCACGGACTACAGATATTTGGACAGCTACAACAGATAATGCTCTTGTAATGTATGCTGTTGATAATAACATTCCTATCTTAACAACTTACCAATGGGGACATGTTAAAAAAATTGTCCAGTTACTGAGTTCATTTGAAGAATTACTAAAGAAGCTAGTCACAGAACTTCAATCATATCGATGATAATACCTACGGTTTTAGCTTTGAGGTTCTTTCTTTTCAAAAGCTGTCCAATCTAATTCTGATATTTCTGACTTTAGTGGAATCATTACCACTGTTGAACAATTCAATGAATCAATGGAAACAAAATTTTCATCCTATCAAATGATAAAAACTTGTGTGTGTTTACCTTCCAAGATCCAAGATTCAAATTTAAATTTTAAAAGAATGACGTGGAAAACACTATTAAGAATTGGATTCTACAACTATTTTTTACAGATAATGAAGCAGAATCAACAGGATACAAGGTGTCTTCAATAAGTTCCCAAACTTTTTTTCTACAGGCATTTAAAATTGTCGTAGACTCTTGAAAATTCAGTACGTAATTGCTATACATCTTATGAGATGATTAACCAATTTTTATGATTTCAGGTTCAAAAGGAAAAGCTACAGCAGGGATTGGAATACACCTTAGTAAAGCCTGATTGTCACGGCTGGTGAATTTCAAAAATGCAATCTGGAGGTGAAAAATGATATGCAATAAAATTCTATTTTAAACTTGGAAAAAATGCCAGAAAAATATGGAATGCTGCAAACAGCTGTTAGACCATCTTGCATAAATTGTGCATCAGTTTTTTATGGCAGAAGAGATCAAGGAAAGCAGGTGTGTGAGGAGTAAAAAAATTAGAACACCAGAGTTGATTGGCCAAATAAAGAATTTAATGGATAAGGACTGTCGTGTATCTATAGCGACAACAAGTGCACAGTTTGATGTAAATTTGGGACTGTACACACAATTATTTGTGAGAAACTGAAAATGCGGAAAATTTGCACAAAGTTTGTCTCGAGAGAAGATCAGAAAGAAAGACGTTGTCATGACAGCAGGGAGATGGTCGAGCTGATCAATTCAGATCAAGCAATTCTTGATACTCTGGTGACCTGCACAGACACTCCCAGCCCTTAATATCACAATTAACAACCAACCACTAGAGGAGGTAGATCAATTCTCTTATCTTGGAAGCATTTTAACATCTACTCCTACATGCAAGAAGGACGTGGAGAACAGAATAAGGGCAGCCAATTCTGCCTTTAAATGACTTAACTGCTGCATATTTAACAACCACGCACTTACGATGACCACAAAGATAATGATGTTCTGGCCAACTGTCCTCTCCACGTTCCTGTACGCCTGTGAAACGTGGACACTATACAGAAGTGAAATAAAACATCTGGAACGCTTCCAACAAACAAAATTAAGGCAAATTATGAAAATACCCTGGCAGAGCTATACCTCCAACTCTGAGGTACTGGAACGTGCCAAAATGACAAGTGTTGAGGCCACTATTATCCACCACTGCCTCCGTTGTACAGGCCACGTCCACAGAATGCAAAATTCAAGGCTTCCCAAGAGAATGATGTACGGAGAACTGGCAAAAGGAACCAGACCACAAGGAGCGCCAAAAATGTGCTACAAAGACCAGCTGAAGCACACTCTGGCAGCAACTGACATCGACCACTCCTCGTGGGAAGAGGCTGCCAAGGACAGGAAGGCGTGGAGGAACGCTGTACACCATGCCAGTGCTTACTTTGAGGAGGGAAGGAGAAGAAGAAGAAGGGAGCAAGAGCAAACCTATCTCCCTCCCCTCCCCTGTGAGCACTGTCCGCGGCTCTTCTGCCATAGAATTGAACTATACAGCCATGTCTCACATAAGCACCCACCCACCTGATGACAGGACCCAATGCTCAGATACGAGTAGGAGCTGACAACGGTGGCCTGCGATGAAAGCTGGATCTACTGCTATGATCAAGAGACAGAGTCCCCAGTGGAAGCATGCTGGCTCTCCCCCAATCCAAGAAGGCCAGACAGAGCAAATCCACTTATAAACTTATGATTATATGATGATCCTTTTTTTGATAGCAAGGGCACGATTTACATGCAATGGACAGGCAGTCAACAAGGAATTTTGAGATTTTAAGGAAGTTCAAGACGAGATCCTGTTAGAAAAAGTCAGCACTTTTCAAATCAGGTAAATGGCATTTCTTTCAGGACAATGCACCAGTCCACATGTCCATTCTTGCTGCAAACTATTTGACCAAGGTGGGAATCAAGACAGTTTTTCACCCTCCCTATAGTTCAGGCCTTGCTCCCTGTGATTTTTGGTTATTCCCTAAACTCAAGGAAAACCTTAGAGGCTTTCATTATGAGACAATTGAGGAGGCAAAAGAGGCTGTGATGAGATCACTGACATGCTCACACAAAAATTCCTTGGAGCTTTCCAGAAGTTGTTGGAGCAGTAGCCGAAGGAGATTACTTTGAAGGGAGCTGCTAGAAAGGACTTGTCCTGCCTTGATAGAGTTCAAAATAGACTTCGTAGCCTCGTAGGAGATGTCCTTTTCTCCTCCTTGCAACCTCTATCTCACAGAAGAGATGTTGCGAGTTTGTCTCTGATGTATCGTTATTTTCATGGAAAGTGTTCGACTGAGCTTCAATCTATGGTCCCCCCTCGCCAAACTTTCACAAGTAACACTCGTCTAGCTGTAAACACTATCAATAATTCCCCCCACTCTTTATCTGTGCCTAAACCTAAACGTAGATTCCATGAACAAAGCTTCTTTCTCAGAACTGCACGCCTGTGGAATTGTCTTTCGTTTTCCTGCTTTCCGGCTGACTACAATATGGTTGTCTTCAAGTCTAACGTAAATAAGTTCTTGATGAGCCGCTCCATATAAGTTATCAAATTTACCAAATTTTCATTACTAATGATTACTATATTGTCCAATTTCTACTGTACACTCTTTAACCCTTATCCTTGAGTGGCCTCTTGGCCTTGATAATGTGATGATGCCTATGTAAAAAAAAAAAAAAAAAAAAAAAAAAAACTAGAGTTTTATGTGTGAAGGAGTTTATCAATAAAAGTGCCCAGATGAAAAAGTCTGGAAACTCATTGAAGGCACCTGGTGTACCTCTTCAAGCTCTGTTGAGGCTGACCCTCAAGTCAAAATGAAAGTAAAACTGTATGTCTTTCAAACCTGTTCGATGATGTATTAGCTTGAAATAAACCTACAGCAACAAATCCAAACTTAAAGCAGGTAGAAGCTGAGTTAAACCTGGAGACTGCAAGTACAATAAAAATATAAGAATCGCAATTTAAACTCAAAAGGAGTAAATCCCTTAGGCTTAAGTGCACAAAAGAACTTGATCATTGATCAGCTGTTATAGTTAATTGGAGGTCTGATTGACCCTGCGATTGTTTGGAATAAATTGGCTAATCAGTTTCAAAAGAAAAACGTGGGCTAATAAATTAGTATTGAGGGGAAAACTGTGTTCCCTTAAATTAAAAGATGGTAGCTCTGTTCATTAACATATCAAAACGATGACAGAAATATTTGAAGAGATGGCAATCGTTAGAATTTTAGAGACTCGATTAATGAAGAAAACAAAGTTATGCATCTCCTAACTTCACTCGCAGATTCTTTTGATATGTTGGTGACAGCATTAGAAGCAAGTTGGGATGTTCCCAAGTGTGTTTTAGTAACTGAAAGATCGCTGTATGAAAACAAAATCAAAGAAAGGGAAAATAATAATGCTGAATTGAAAGCCATGACATCAAAACACCACATCAGCAAACAGAGACTAAAGTGTTATAACTGTTGAAAAAAGAGACACATTAAACCTGACTACCGATTTTTTATGTAAAATAAAAAAGAGTTTTAAGTGGAATCACCCAAAAAGAAGCATTTCTCCACTAAGAAAATCCAGAATAATTCAAGTGTTATTGAACTTTATTATTTAATACATTATTATTGTCTAATAATAAATCATCAGATTGGATTATAGACTCTACTGCTATGTGTTGCATGTGTTGTGATATGTGAATAATTTTTTTATTCATTTCAAAAAATTGAATGTAGCAGAAGAAATAACCATTGACGATGGTTTCCCAGTTAAGGCATTAGGAGTAAAAACAATCAAACTGAAAGTCTACCAAAAGGGAAACACCAAAAATCAGGTTGTATGAGATCCTATGTGTTCTCAAATTATCTTATAACGTATTAAATGTGTCTAAAGCTACTAAATCTGGGTAGACCTGCATATTTATTGAGTCAAATTGTTAAATTCTGGATGATAAGCAGAAAGTAGTAGCTACGGATTCAAAAATTGGGAGCATATACTTAAACTGCAGTGAAGTGAAAAAGGAACTGTGTTCAGGTAGTAACACATAATAGATTTGGCATCAATTTTTTAGCCACCTTGGAGTAAAGAGCTCACAGAAACTAGTAAAAGACAAATTAGTAACTGGCCTTGACTATGATGTAACCAAGGCTATTAACTTTTGCGAACCATGCCAGGATGGAAAACATCATTGTTCCTCATTTTCAGAATCTGGTGAAAGGTGAGCCACTCAACTTCTGAAATTGTAAATAATGATGTTTGTGGAAGAATAGAGGCAAACTCACTTGGTAGAGCTGAATATTTTGTCATTTTTATTGATGATAAATCAAGATTTGTGTGGATTTATGTACTCAATCACAAAAGAAATATTTTTAAAAATTCATGGAATAGAAAACCATGGTTGAGAAATCCACTGGGTGAAACTCTACACACTGATAATGGGGGAGTGTACATTTCAAGAGAATTTGAAGATTATTTAAAGGAAGATATGTGACATGAATATAGTGTTCCTAAAACACCAAAGCAAAATGAAGTAGCTGAAGGTATGAACTAAACAATAGTGGAAACAGTGCAAAGCAACCAAAGAAATTTCGAGCAGAAAAATATATTCCTTGGACATGGTATTGGAGTTAAGGGGTACAGACTTTATGGTACAATAAAATCAAAAGAATTCCCCAGCAGCGATGTCATCTTCAATGAATCAGATTCAATACCTGAACATAGGAGAAACGAAGTTGTAAATCCATCTCTAGTAGTAATTGAACATCAAGATAGCTGTAATGATAATGATGACAACTTGCAAGAGCTAACAGTTCTTTGAAGATCTCCAAGGATTAAGAAAACTTCAGATTGGTATGGTGAATGGGTCTACATGGCTCATAATTTAAATGAACATTGACAATGAAAGAAGCATTTTCCAATCCTCAGAAAAATGAATGGATGAAAGCAATAGAAAGTGAAATTTCTTTCCTAAATATTGTATGGAACCTCATGGACGAAAAGCTATTGGTAACAAATGGGTGTTTCAGCGAAAGTATTATGTTGACAGAAACACGGAACAGCGCAAAGCTCAACTGGTAGTTTTTTTCAGAAGCACAGAATTGACTATGATGAGATATTCTGCCCAGTTGTCAGATTTGAATCAGTATGAACTGTTATTGCATTAGCAGCACAGTTTGACCTGAAGCTACATTAATTAGACATAACCACTGCATTCTTAAATGGTGAGTTGAAGGAATAAATTTACTGGAAACAGCCAGAAGGATTTAATGTTAAAGACAAAGAATCTCTTGTTTGTAAATAAAGTGAAGCATCTATGGTTTGAAACAATCACCAAGATGTTGGAGTGAAGCACTGCATCATCAGCTAAAAAAGATGCATTTTAAGCAATTAAAAGGATAATCCTCGTATCTACATACACTCTTCAGGAGGGGACATCTTTATAGATACTGTTTATGTTGATAGTATTCTGGCAAGCAAGTTTCTGACACATCAAAGAATTTGTTAAAACAATATCAGAAAAGTTTCAACATCAAGGACATGAGGAAACTACATCATTTTTTGGAAAATATGGATTGGACAACCAGCATACACAGAAAAAAGTTTGTAACATTCCAAATGGGAAATTTAAAACCCACATCAACTCCAATTGATACTGGAGTAAGATTAATCAAAACCACTAAAGAAAGCAAGCTGGTTGACCAAGAGTTGTTTCAATCAGCCGTATCTTACTGTATCTGTCAACGAGGGCACGGCCTCATATTGCCTATGCTGTTGGAAATATTGCAGGATTTTGTTCCCAACCTACAATGGAACACTGGAAATCTATAAAACATATCCTTCATTACCTAGACAGTATACAGGAGTATGGCTTACTATATGACAAGGAGAAGGCAACGGAGACTGGGCTAGTTATCAGAGGATTGGAGATCGATCTCAGAGTACCTGTTCAAATTATGTGGTGCAACTGTCAGCTAGAGAAGTAAGAAACTTGTGTTGCATTATCAACAGTTGAAGCAGAGTACATGGAATTGTCAAGTGTGCTACGGCCGGGTGATTTAAAAGGAGATTCAGTTGAACCAACGGAAAACTGGCATAATAATCTAACAGATTGAGGAGGTATGTTGGAATTAACAAGCTATTAGAAGTTATCTCCCTTGGATCTTGTGAAATGCTGTTGACAGTTATTTCTCTTTGTCTTTTTGACTTAGGTATTATGACGTAACTGATTTTATTTGTAATATAAACAATATTTCTTATGTGTACAAAATCAGTCTTGAAGATGTAATTAAATCAATTCACATGTCTCTGTCGATGTGTATGTGTATTAATAGAAAAAAGCATTGCAACGGGTCTTCATTTTTTATCCTTTTGTCTTTATCATCAGCATAAAGTCAACAATCTGATGTTTCAAAATTCATTTATGCGTTTTTACATTCAGCTTTAATAATTAATCAACACCTGCCCTGCAGTGTTGGTTAATTGAAAAAACTGTTGAACAAAAAAAAAAAAATTAAATGAAGAATTATGGGGTCGGCCCAAAATAGGAAGAGAAAGCTCCCATTCAAGGTAGCAGGGAGAGGTAGGAAATAGATGAGTAATAAGGATAGAAAGTGTGTTGTAAACCCGTTGATCATTCCAGTGTTAGAAGGCCTCGCATCTTGAGAACCAATAAACAGGGCAGGAAGTTAAAACAATGATGGATTATCGATGAGTTAAACTCTATTTGTAAAAGAATCTGAGCTATGACAACAGGTTTTCAATATAAGGCTGAGAATCAGACCGAGAATCAGCTGGACAGAGAGGGACCCAACTAAACTGAGAGACTCTACTTTGCTCCCCCCCCCCCCACCACCAGACTGCACATCACCAAAAGTCTGACCAGTAAACTCAGGATTGGTGACTGAACTTGTAAATCACCCAGACCACTCTGTTTTCTTCCAACTGTATGCCATGATGTTGAGAGACGCCCCTTTGCTCCTCACTAAACTTCATATTTCTGAAAGTTTGACACACCAGATATAGGGTCAGTGCCTGAACTTAAATATCACCCAGGTACAAATAATTATTGCTATGCTATCTAAAAGACCAGTTATTGAAGTGTTATTCTTCCTTCTCTTGGCTTGAAATGACCTTTGTTTCCCAGTGATACACGTTTGTGACCAATGTCAGACGATTTGCCCTCCTGATTTTTGTGATAAGAACCTTTCAACATCCAGTGTCTTCGCCAGAGTAACCATCAACCACTAAGAGACCAACCCGAACGTTGTTGGAGAATGTAGGTGTACATAAACACTTTTGTGAAAAATAAAGGAGACTTTCAATAGAATAAGAAATTAAAAACTAAATCAACCAATTAGCCATTCATGAAATAGTAGTTCATGAAATAGCATTAAAAGAATCTCAAATCCAAGCATAAATGATTCAAATGTGAGCTTCAACAGGAAAACTTTGTTAAAACTTGAAAAATTCAAATACTTAATGAAGTTGTATTCAGTATTCTTAATGAAAAGCATGGAATCCCAGGTGTCAAGGGATTATCATAAAATTCAAATAGTCAATGTCCAAAGAAATTGTAATCCATAGTTCAAAAATCATCATCAATGTAATCCAATAGGTAATTGGAATGAAAGTCTATAGAATATCATGAAAATATTCAGAATATACTGTATTCATAGGGAAACAATTTATAAACAAATAGATCAAGTTACCAATCATTTTTTAATCCACTTCCAAATCAGTGAAAAAATAGTGCAAAAATAAGTGTAAAGATAAAAGGTTTAATGAGAAAATTAAAAAATATTAAATATAATTAATAACAAAAAGAAAAGCAAATATAGAAAGTGAAAAATACAAAAATGAGGGTGAGAGAATCACCAGTAAAAGAAAAATGGGTAAAGGAAAAAAAAGAACAAAAACAACACATAGTAAAAGGGAGGGATCAACAAGAAGAAAAGAAAAACGACAAGGAAAATAATATGGTTGTGTCAAGGGAGCCACCAACATTTATTCAGCTTTATTTTTCATTTCTTTTTTCCTATTTCTTGAAAAAATATCATGTCTGGTGACAAACTCAGTATATATAAAACATCTATTACAATTGATGGAAAACTACAAACACCACAGATACAAAAATTAATTACCTTCTTATAAGAAAATATAAAATTGAAAAACATTGGAACTTGGCAGGCGTAAGGCAACTTAAAGTGTTGTGCTATGCATGCGCAAATATACATTTTGCAACATTATTTTTAAAGTTTTTATATGCATAAGGACATAGTAACGGTAATGAATAAGGCTGGAGAGTTATATGTTTTGGCTCTAGCCAATGCACCCAAGTAATACTTTTTTTCTACTTTTGCAATCACTACTATATATTGGATACAATATTATAATAGATTAAAAAACGGACCTTGTATGTAGTTCTCTCTTTGTAGGGAGAAAGTAAATAGAAATACATGTAATCATACACATCAATATTTTCTACATTTTTTTTTCGACATTGTTTGACTTTGTATGTCTTTAATAACTGCACAGAAAATTATTTTCAAATAATAAATAAATGTTGGTCTTTAAAATCTATGAAACAACGCAATGTTTACTTTTAACAGAGAAACAACACACAGCTTTTTGCTATGAATTAATTCTTTTCTTTTCAGTCAATCTCTATGTGAAGAAGGTCTCTACCAAACTCCTTTGTTAATTTTTGGTCTACAGACTACTTGATACATAGCATATTTGGACAAATGGAACAAATTCGATTGGCTTGTAATGTTATTTTTTTTTCTACCTGACCACGACATTGGCTGGCTCTCAATACACAGCAGCAGACATGGCTGGCTCTCAATTCACGACACCAGACATAGCTAGTTCTCAAGAGTCCATCCTAGACTCAACTCTCTTCCTGATGTACATTAATGATCTCTCAAATCATATTCTAAGATCATTTGTAGACATTCATGCTGATGACACTATCGTCTATGGCAACGCATCAAAGGACGGAAATGACCAAGTTCTATCTGATTCTCTCTTCTCTGATCTTTAGCATCGGGTATAACAGAGAAAGAGATGGCTGGTTACTTTTAATGCATCTAAAACCAAGCTTCTATCTTTACATCATTAATGTTCAGATATCCATCTGGCATCAATTGAAATGAATGGCTTTCATCTTGGACAGGCTCCATGTTCTGATAAGCTTCTGAGGTTGACCTTTACTCCTGATCTGAAATGGAACATGTACATCAAATCTGTTGCCAAGGTTGCTGGAAAAATTGTGGGCTCCATTAAATATCTCACTTCTGATGCAATTCTCTATCTATATAAATATCAGGTACGTCCAAGAATGGAGTACTGTTGCCACAACTGTGCAAGAGCTGCTAGAAAGATCTTATTCTGCCTTGATAGAGTTCAAAATAAACTTTGTAGCCTAGTAGGGGATGCCCTTTTCTCTTCCCCACAACCTCTGTCCCACAGAAGAGACGTTGCAAGCCTGTCTCTGCTTTACTGTTACTTTCATGGCAAGTGCTCATCTGAGCTCTACTCTATGGTTTATCCCTCGCCAAACTTTCATGAAAATACTCATCTAACTGACACCACTGTCTATAATTTCCCCCACTCTTTATCTGTGCCTAAACCTAAATGTAGATTCCATAAACAAAGCTTCTTTCTTAGAACTGTAAACCTGTGGAACCCTCTTTTGTTTTCCAGCTGAATACAATTTGGTAGTCTTCAATTCCAACATAAACAAATTCTTGATGAGCCGTTCCCTTAAGTAATCCAATTTACCAAATTTCCACTACTAACAGTTACTTCGATATCATCCCACTGACTACTATGCGGTCAATAACCCTTATCCTCGAGTGGCCTCCGGGCATTGATAAGTGGTGATTCCTATGTAAAAAAAAATATACATATATATATATACTGTACCGGATACAGCTGCCTGGCTGACTGGCCATCTCACTTTCATAGAACTAAAAGGAAAAGACGTGTGCTTATCGAGTGTAATTTCTCAATTGCCATGTGTCTTTTCCTTTTTCCTCTCCCCTTCTTCCTTCTGATCTTTATGCCATTCTATGACATTACACTCACATCACAGCTTAAAATGCTGACTCAGCACATGAGTCAGCATTTAATGGCAGAATCAGACTATGTTACAGGCAAAAATAGCTGCTAAGGTGTCACAATTGCAAAAATTGGAACTTGGCAGGTAAATCGACTTGAAGTTCTTTTTTACACATGTACAAATATACATTTATACCTTTTTACAACATTATTTTTTAAGTTTTTAACTATATAAGGACATAGTACAGATGTTAATGAATAAAGCTAGAGAGCTATATATTTTGATTTGGATTCTAGTTGAATTTATTTACTTATGAAATCCTTACTAGATATTGGATACAATATAATAATTGAAAGAGAATTGACTATTATGATAAATATACGAAATCTGCATGAATTAAAATATCATATTTAAGCACATTATATGACTGAACAATGCCAGGCGGCCTGCTAGTATATATATATATATATATATATATATATATATATAAAAGTGACCTTGTCTGTGTGAGGAACAATCTCTATGAAACTCCTCTGTTAACTTTTCATCTACTAATTTGAAATTTAATATATAGCTGATCTGTTTTTTCGCCAGTAAAAATAACTACTAAGGGATTAAAATTTTAAAAGGTGTAAGTTCATTAAATGTGATATTTTTTACATATCTTTAACAACAACATTATATTTTTAAAGTTTTTGTATCAGTATGGATCTAGGTCAGACACTAATGAATAAGCCTGGAGAGCTATATCGAGTATTGGCTCAAAAAAACAGGAAATCTGCATGAATGAAAATAGCATACTTTATTTTACGACCAGGCTATGCCGGAGGTCACTACTATATAATGGATACAATATAATAATCAGTAGAGAATCAGGTTTATAATAATAATAATAATAAATATGAAATCTGCATAAATTAAAATATTATATTTAAGCATATTTTACAACATCTCGTAACAATATAAAAATGATATTGTCGGTGTGTGTGTGCAGAAAATCTCTACCAAACTCCTCTCTGAATATTTTATCTACAGAGTTGAGATTTGATGTATAGGGTATTGGGATCTGTAGCACACATTCAATTTGATTTTTAGTAGACAAAAATTGCTGCTAAGGGGTCAAAGTTGAAAACAAAACAGTTGACCTTGGTAGGGTAAGTCAAATAAAGCATTACTCCTGCTGTTACTTTTGCGCATGTGCAAAATTAAACATTAACAGCTCAAAATCACTTAATTTTTAACCTTTCATATCCATCTGCACGTAGCTCAGACGGTAATGACACTGGAGAGATAAATAATGACTAAGGCTGGAGTGCTAAACCTTCTGATTTCGATTTTACCCAAGTCATTTTTTTTTAATAATTTTGGAAATAATTAATCAATAGAGAATTATAAGAAATCTGCATAAATTAAAATATAATATTTATGTGCATTTTATGACCAGGCAACGCCATGCGGCCTGCTAGTGTCATTATAAAATCAAACTACAACATTTTTTTTTTCATTAACAAATAATATACATTTATTTTATTAATCTTACATATTATGTAGTAAGTATTTCTTTTTTGTTTAACTCCATCTTATCAAAGCTGTTCTGCATAGAAAATTACTATACCCCTTGCATAAAATAACAATGTTTGTTGATACAAAATAGTTGGTCAGGGAAGATTACATTCATAAGTCATAAAAACGTTGGCCCCATTTTCTGCAGTAGCAGAATATACATATACAACATCGTATTTAATTTCAAGTTGTAAGGTTAACTAATTTTTTTTAACATTTTTGTTTTTATTTTTTCTGGCTCGGTAGTGTGAACCTACCTTCATCACAGCTGACTTGACAGTATCTTCTATGTATTTATTCCAATTCACATTACTTGTGTATGGTATGCCATGGAGTTTGAATGTTGAACTCTTGTGAAGGGTGCTATCAGTCATAGAAATCAATAATTGGTAAGGTATCTTATATTTGTTAAAGGAAAAGTGCTTTGCCATAATTAAGTTGAATTCTACCATCTATTTATGTTCTCAATGCACTACAGACTGGGGGTTATTTTATAAATAAACTCTTATCTACATTCAAGTTGCCCTCATATTGAGAATGGTATTAAGTTATCAGCAAATATATCCATCTTTGACAGAAATGAATCAAAGAGGTTGTATATGAAAATCAGGAATAATAAGGATCTATCCCTGGGACACACCCACATTAATGTGATACAGACATTGATGACAACCTGGATTTTTCTTTTGGCTAAGAAGAATAAATATTCGTCCAATAATACCTTAAAAATAAATTTTCTTAAGACTTTTATGCCAAATTTCATCAAGGGCTATATATCAAGTGCTACCATCCTAGTTTCCTCTGTCTCTTCTATACAGAATAGAATAGGTGTGCTTAAATCCGTGTTGTTAAAAAGAAATTTAGCATACTGAACAATCGCTAGGTTGATTAATGATTAAACATTTTTAACAAAGAGTAAGAAAAGACTATAATTTTGCACGCCTGTTTCTTTGTCAAAATTCTTCAACATTAGCACCAAAAAGGCAATTTCCAGCTATCAGGGAAGCAAGATCTGTTGTAGAATTTGGAGAACAGTTTTTTATTATTAAAGAAGATAAAACGAAGCCAACATGTTTGGAGATGTCAAGATTTTTTATGATATCCCAGATATGGGAAGAGGTGCTGACTAGATAATAGACTGTGGTTTCTGTGAAGTGGAAAATTTGGGAGAAAATAGTTGTGTAGTTCAAGATGGAGTTCATAGGCAAGCAGTTTAACCTTAATCTGTTGCTATGCAAACGAATTTATACTGGTTGGATTATAATTAAGGCTAGGACAACAGAATATTCTTTTCATTGTTTTGAATCTCGAGTGTGTATCTGTTGATATATGCTTTTATATAGAGTGGTGTGGTTCTCGATTGATTAACTGTGTCTAACTGTGTCAGATATATACTTGAGTGTCAAAACAATGATAAGAATATTCTCTTGTCATAGCCCTAATTATGAGAGAATTGTTGATTGCCAATTTTTCAGAAATCATGAATTGTTTTTATGTAATTCAATGAATTTTCTAGTTATCTCATATATTTATATATATTTGAAGTACCCGGCGTTGGCAGATTGTATATGATATATTTGCATATTTTGTTCTCGTACATTACAATAAAATAGATTATGAATACATCTTTTTTGGTGATGGTGAATACATCTTTTTTGATTTTGATGTTATGAAAATCATATTCACAGAAATTAACCATTCTACTGTAAGTGAAGAGTCGTTTTAAAAATAATAGCCAACAGAACTGAGAATTTGACCCCTGTCATTCAAGATTTCTTTAAAAGCATGAACTGTATTCGTCGTTGGTCATGATGGATTTCATTCATGCATTACAATGAATTTGGAAATTTGTTTCAAAAACTGCAAAATATGAAGAAAGGAATTTTACTCAAAATTTAATGATTATTTATAATTTATTAGTAATGAAAAATTCTATTTTGTATGATAATAAATATCTATTTTGTGTTATAATTGTCTTAACATTATTTGAATGCAGTAAATTTTTCAGGAAAATCTCCTAAAAAACAACAACAAAACGGAACCACGAACACACATGCAAAAATTTATAAAGAAATTTTTATATAAAAAAATAAACCTGTATTTTATGTTGTCCTGTGTAAGAAAGCTCTTTCAGAAAAATTAAAAGTAATAAAAACGCATACATTCAGAAAAATTTGCAGTTTTTGTTTATTATTAATTAATAAATCAACATATATATATATATATATATATGTCTTTGTAAATGTAACGTAAATCTGAAAAACAAACATGCACACATTTGAAGTATTAGAATTTTTTGTACTTCTGAAGTATATGATTATGCTGAAAGAATAATATTATTTAGAAAGCCATTCTTAACAGGGCAAGGGAGGCTTTTTAACTGTTGTGCAATTTCACCTAACAATTTAATAAAAAACAAAGATACCATATAAATTTCATTTAACTGTACACTACAAAAACACTGAATATTTATTTGTTAATATAATTGATCAAACCATTAATAATATAAAAGATATATAGGTTTGTCTTCGTATATTTGAATTAATTAAAGAAAAACGCATGCATTCTGAAGCATTAGAATTTTTGATTTGAAACTAATATTTGTTTCTCAATCGATAAATGAATAATAAAAAAAAAACTATATATTATACGGTTTTCTTTGTATTTACAAATTCAAAACCATAAGTAAAATTGACATATTTCATTTTTTATTTATTATAACAAAGCTGGAATCTGCATTAAATAGAAAAGTAGTCAACCACCTCAGAAAAAATAACCTTCTTAGTGAGATGCAATATGGTTTCCATTCTGTTAGATCTACAGCAGATGCTTATGGTTATATCTTATAGGATTAGCAAATATCTCAATGGAGGCTTCCTTTCTAGGGCAATTGCTCTTGACATATGGAAGGCCTTTGATAGGTATGGCATAAAGGTCTACTTCACAAGATCTCCAGCTACAGTATACCTGGAAATGTCTTCTCAATGTTTAAATCCTTTCTCTCTGATAAGTTCATAAGAATAGTGGTGGATGGGCAAAAATTAGAAGCTCAAAGTATTAATGCTGGAGTCCCTCGGGAGTCCATTCTGGGCTCAACTCTCTTCCTGATTTACATCAATGATTTCCCAAATCACATGCTTAGATCATTCGTAGACATTTATGCTGACGATACTACCATCTATGGCAGCACATCAAAGGCTGTAAATGACCAAGTTCTCACTGATTCTCTCTCCTCTAACATTGACCACGTGGTATAATGGGGAAAAGGGTGGCTGGTTACTTTTAATGCATCTAAAACCAAGCTTCTATCTTCACATCATCAAAGCTCTGATCCCCATGTGGCATCAACTAAAATGAATGGCTCCCGTCTTGGGAGGGCTCCATGTTTTGACAACCTTCTGTGCTTAAGATTTACTTCTGATCTGAAATGGAACATGTACACCAAATCCATTGTCAAGGTAGCTGGAAAAATGTTGTTCTAGTAGATATCTCACTGCCGATGCAATTCTTTACCAATATAAGAGCCAAGTATGTCTAAAGATGAAGTACTGTTGCCACATTTGGCTAGGAGCTGCTAAAAAAATCTTATCTTGCCTTGACAGAATTTAAAATAGATTTTGTAGGCTAGTAGAGGATGCATTTTTTTCTTCTCTGCAACAGAAGAGTGACTGAAAACACTATGAATAATTTCCCTCACTCTTTATCTGTGCCTAAACCTAAATGCAGATACCATGAACAAAGCTTCTTTCTTAGAACTGCACACCTGTGGAACTCTCTTCCGTTTGCCTGCTTTCCAGCTGACTACAATATGGTTGTCGTCAAGTTTAATGTAAGCAAGTTTTTGATGAACTAAAGTAATCCAATTTACCAAATTTCCACTACTAACGATTATCATCATTGACTTCACTTTTTAACCCTTATCCTCGAGTGGCCTCTGGGCCTTGATAAGTAGTGACTCCTATGTAAAAAAAAAAAAGACTTGAAAAAAAAAAATAAATTGGTGTCATCAGCTAGAATAGAAATCAAAACATCTAGTGTTCCAACCTGATTTTTTCTAGACAACTTGAAGGAATGAAGTGAATATGCACATACAAAATGTCAGCTAATGCTTAATGAACATTTTGCATGTAAATTTGCCGATGTCTGTATGCGACATACATGCATGTAAGCAAAGATATTATTTGCTATAAACCACCCTTGATGCATTAATATTGTTTCCTGAGAATTTCAGTGTTATGTGACCAGTAGTTTAAGAGTTTACCTGTTAGATATTTACACACACACATACGTATACTGTTTTATTTATATAGAAGATTAGCACGTTTATTACATTCTTAGAATCATTCCTTTTTATCTATTTGCATTTGATTCGTTGTAATTGAATTGGTGGAATGGTTACTGTCTAAGTACAGTTGCATAGGTTGAAGTAGGCCAGTGTGGAGAGTGGAGCTTGCTAAAGAATTTTCATTATTCCTAAGTATTGCTCAAATGTACCATTTATCATTTTATTAATAAGTTTAAAATAATATTCACTCTTCAAAACAAACACACAGAAACACAAGAAAACTTTCTTTTCAAATTCTAATTTAGCCAGAGACGGGAAAAATGTTATTTAGAGAGCATTCCTAAATTTAAGATTCACAACAAAGAAAACATTTTAGAAAAAGAAGTCGGTAAGGATATAAATAATAATGACAGCAAGACTTAATCATGATTTTTTTCAAACCTTTGATTTCATTCAAAATTATTTGAATAGCAATATGTCTAAGCATGATCTTACTCTACTCTCAAATAATTATTGCCTCTTCTACACTATCTTATATGAAAGTGTTTACTGACCAGGAAATAAGGGATCATTCTATGTAAAATTTATATAGGAAAGTAATAATAAATTATAAATTACAATAAATTATATAATTTTTGTATACTACCATTTCCAGCCAGGAATTATGTAATTGGCATAAAAAGTAGCATTTCAAGCCCCCATGCTTTGGAGGTGTGAAGATTTTTTTAATGATATCCCAGATATGAGAAGAGGTGCTTCAATGAAAAAGTTTTGAAATTTACTTAAGTTTTCTTCTTACTCTTCTGCAATGAGTATTTAAATAAAATAACTCCCAGTTGTTTCAGAAACAACTTTGCTGCAGCTAAAAAATTTGTTTACATTAATATTTAATCAGCTTAACATTTATATAATATGGAACAAGACATATTTGCAAATATATCTTGTTTTTATCAAGAAAGAAGTTGTTTTGGAATCAGCAAAAACAATTGTATGAATAAAGATTATTTTTAAAGTAGATAGAACATTTAAGTTATGTATAATTTGTATTTTAGTGTGTGTATACTTTAAGGAGAATAGAAAGTGGATCTTCAGTTTTACTTTCGGCAGCCTCTCTTGCTTCCCTTATTTTGTCCTTTGCTCCTCACATTCCAAGGACAATGTTTCTGACAAAGAGGGAAGAATCGTTTTCTGGGTCAGAATCTATTCCATCTAATGTTGTTGACTTTGAATTAGTTTTTTTTTTTTAGTTCTTTATATTAAATGGCTTTGTCTGGAGCTGGTAATTTCCCTATAATTGGATTTACAATAAGTTTTCTTATTATTCTACTATTTTTTCCAGTCGAGGTTTGAATGGTGCTATCTCTCAGTCTTTTTATGATCTCGGGCCAATTGTGTCCATTTCCTGTAGTACTAACTAGTCACAGTAATTTTCTTACATATTGCAACTTTACTCATGTAGTTTATAAATCTGGTATCTTTCTTAATAATCTCCATCTTTGTAGTTGTTTTTTTGTGATATGACTATTTGAATTTACTTCTGGTTGGTTAGAGTTATTTTGAAAATGACCAGCTAAACAGACGAGGCACATGTGATATAAATAAGCCTAATTTTGTTTCTCTTTGCATAGCAGAGCATTTCTTTATTATTATAGCAGATCTACTTTGACTGACATACATTTACTTATCAGTTCCTGTTAAGGTCAAAGTGAACTCGATAGTTGAGTAGCAAAGGAACATGGCAGGAACTGTTTTTGCTTCAACATTTAACAGCAAAAAGAACTTTTTACTTTATTTATAACTTGAAAATAATATTGAACAATATGTATTCCTGCAGGACATCTTTGATGATGTGCAGAGAATTGGATAATAGTCCTGCAAAGTCTAAATAAAATCTGTGAAATGGTTTTCATGTATATGAATTCATGCAAAGTAAAATTAATATGAAATGTTTGTATTTCCAAAAAAATCAAGAGTATTTCTGCTCAAAAATGAAATTGCATCTGGGGAACCAATTTGAAAACTATATAAAAAAGGAATCCAATAATTATTCAGTAGAGATAAGGCAGCTATGACACCCACTAGTAATTGTATTTACTCATCTCAGCAACCATATTACGATCTTTCAAAGAATGCAAGTCATCATAGCTCCTTACTCATAAGAATACACTGCAGAGTTCATGTTAAACTTTATTTTATACACAACTTACCCACTGGAAGTTTTTTTTTTACAATATTCCAGAGTCTTTGATCTATGAATAGCAAAAGACAACGCTTGCCTTAATGTATGACTTAATATTGTGTCGTTTGTGTTTTTCTTGGCAAAGTTAACATTTAATTTTATAACATACATAACATAGAATATTAAACAAGGTTTTACAATAATATTGTAGAGTCTTTATTCATGCCGGACATTTATGAATAGCAATATCTTACTTTAATTTCTTTACAAGAAGGATTACCTGGCATTGCTCAGGATTCTAGCAAAAGAAAAATTTAGAAAAGTATGTCTGTCTTAATTTTTTTTTCTCTCTTTCTCAGTAAAGTTATTTTTGAAACTTGCCTCACTTTCCTATGGCTTTTCTCTAATTTATGCACAAAGAAATTAAGAAAAAAACTAATAGTTTTTACTTGGTTTAAATAATTTTTAAGCAATTTTTTTTCTGATCACTCAATTCATACCAATTAGTGCATGATCCATGGTAGCATTACATGAATTTTTCAAAAAACATTTTCTGTACCAAAATCAACCAGAGAATTGAATGAGCTTATTTCTAACTCTTAGCTTTTCTATTCTTAATTTTACATTTTAGAATATGCAATTTTTTCAGGGCAGGCCCAAGAATATCCTCAGAATTGATTGGATGAGAGGGAGTGCGAGTAGAATAACATTTACTGAAATCATTTTAAACAAATTTAATCATCTTTAAGGATACTCAGCATTTGCTAGAAATGAATACGGATCTGTGTAATCTTTCATGAAGCCTTAAACGACATGCTACTATTTCAATTCTTATTTTTTCATTTTCATGAATTAAAGTTATAAAAACCGTTTTTCCATTTTATGGATCTCAACTGCTTGTGAAATACATTGGACTAACCTCAGAATTTATTATGCTCACTTTGATCAAAATAAAACTTGTACTCTAATGCCATTATAGAATATATATGGTTATGGGTGTCTATCTAAAAATTGTAGGCAGAGTTTGTAACATATTTATATTCTATGCACATGTGAACATAAACTCATAATATAATTGTACCCACTTTATTCAGAATAGAACATATTTATCTATGTATTCTGGCTAACGTTGTTTTAGAATATATGTGTTTATAAGCATCTATCTCCAAAAACTGGTGGAGGAGTTTATGATCTTTTATCACCGTCTCGTGTGAACTCAGACCTCATGATATTATTGTAATTTATCGATTATTACTTCCTCCTTTCTTGAGAATGGCAGGTCATTATCGCACATTAAAACAGTAAATACCAACTATTTTGGTTTTATAATCTCTCTCTCTCTTTCTAGATGATTACTGAATTTAACCTAAATAAAATAATTTTCAATTGTTCTCAAATGCTTAGTAAAATCAAAGAAAACACTTTTTTCGATAAACATTTCTGACCTCTCACTATACAAATTAAATCCTTGTTGATCGTATGAAGTAATATTTTATATAACCTGCTTTGTTTCACCTCAAATCCTCATTCATATTATTTTTCAAACAGCTTTTAATAAAAAAAAGCAGTCTGACTGATCAGTTTGTTGGTTTTTGTTAATGAAAGAAATAAAGAATGTTTAGAAATCTTCAACGTTTTTCTGTAGAACGATTTATTTTTAGTTACAAAATACTCATCTCTTCCTTGGAAAGAAATTTCTTTCTCTGGATCATTTTTTTGAGGTCTGCAGAAACCAGTAGTCACTGGGAGCTGAATCTGGAGAATAAGGTGGGTGCGAAAGCAATACAGAGTGCAGTTCATGTAATTTTGTCATCATTGTAATCAATTTGTGACACAGTGGGTTGTCTTAGTAAATAAGCACATTTTTTATTTATTTATTTGAGGCAGTTTTTTGGCACATTCTTTCTTCCAATGCACCAAAATATTTGCTATTGATGGGTCTTAGTTTCTCACAGTCATCGATACACAAAATGCAGAGATTAAAACATTTGGATAACCTAAGCATTCAGCATCATTGTGTTTGTACGGCTACATTTAAAAGTCAGTATACCATCTCTTAACCATTGTTTCTGATGGAGCAAAGTTCAAAGAACACTTATCAAGTCATTATTTCCTTGAATAGTACTTTTCCCTATGAGAAAGCAATGATCTATCAACAAACGAAATTCAGATTTTTCCATTGTTTCAAAATTTGCAACAAACAGTTAATTAACTGTAATCTCAAATTTTGACACATGCCATTTGAAGGTTAATACTTTATATAAAAAAAGTCATATGATTTTTAAAAAATTAGTGGTGCCATTTAGTGTCAGTCTTATTGACTGATATGTTAAGTGTTAAGATACTGGCAGCTGTAAGAAAGTAGGGCTACCTAATGTTGTCTGGGGTACTGGAAAAGAAAAAAAAAAAGAAAAAAAGGAAGGAGGGGTAAACCTTTTTTTAAAAACCTCTAAGCCATGTTACTTTCTAGATGCATTTCTCACTCCAACTGCTGCTTAGGATGAATTTATATTTCCTTTTTACGTTTATGTACATCCAGTGCAAACGCAAACCTTACAAAAATTAAGAATTAAGGGAGAAATTTGTTTCATCTTTACAATTGGAAGTAATATTCTCATTCTCTTCTTTTTTTCCAGCAAAATTTAAATAAAATGTTTTGTTAAAAGTATTTTTAGAACAATTGAAAACCAGCGTTTTTGCATACAAAATTTGACCCCCACCTCCACCTTGCACACAGTTGATCCTTGTTGATGCTATGTAGAAATATTAGTTTTTTTTTTTCATATAATTTGCTCAAGTTCGCTCACCAATGAGGCAAGATTCGTAAATAGAGTTTGAGTAATTTCTGAAATTCTAATAATTACACACACAGATACAGACAGAACATCAAACTTGAACAATTTGAAGGTTTTACAATAATAGGATCGTGCCTTCATTCGTACCAGACATCCATAAATCATATGAATGAGACTATGAATAGCAAAGAGACAGTTATTTTATTTAAAACTTATACATTAAAACGTTTTTATAGTGACATCATGATGTCTTCCTTAACAGAAAGACAGTGTTTTACATTATTTTATTTATAAGTTGATAGTTGAAGATTTTTGTTTTCTGTATTGGCATTGGAATGGACATTCATAAACAAAAAGATGCTGTTTCATCTTATTTATACCATGAAGAATTTTTTAAAGTAATTTATAATTAATAAAAAATTTATGATGTATTTATGTATTGAAGGATTGTTGCAATAATGTAGATACTATGGAACTGACTGGATTCGAACTTGGAACACCCATGTTATCCAAGGAAACAGCAAACTAGCCTGAAACAATTTTTATTTTTACCCTAAAACAAAGTGCTCTTTTTGTGAACTGGATTTCCCCACATTAAAATTAACTTTTCCCTATTAGAGATGAAGTTAAATAGGGATATCAAAGAAGATGCTTAACATTATTTATAACTTGCAAATTATTGATTTATAAATATAGAAAAAAAAAACTGAATAAAATGATAAATAGGGCTTTCATTGCTTATAGCTGTAAGTTTTATATGAATAGAAACAAGATGTCAATTCATGGCAAATTAAAGAATATTAGAGGATTTTTATTTATTAAATTGACAATTTACATCAGAATGTTTTACCATGAATCAAGATTAATATTGTCACAAAAGAAAAATTATGATACATCAGTGACTCAGTTATCTATTATCCAGAAAACTACCATTTCTTTTTCTTTTAATCTAAACATTTTTAATGTAGAAGACCATTGAATGAGAAAGTAAATTTATTAAATCAATCTGGCCATTTTTAATCTGTCAGCATCAATAATACTATACCATTCTAAGCGTATCAGCCTCCTCCTGGTCTGGCATTTCAGGCACCCCTTTTAATGTATCTTCATTCTGGTAGACATCCACTTCGTCTTCTTCTGCATGAAGCAAGATCAATCGTCCACCCTGTGAGGCCAAACACAGTGAGGCAGTTTATGGTGGATTAAAATAGGTTGTTTACATTGTTGGTACACTTTTTCATCTAATTTTCATTCGAATACATAATGTAGTCATATAAGTTTCTTATTTACACGTTATAAAATACTTGTGGGCTTTTTTTAACATCAATAATAGAGCTTGTCTCTTTGCCACTTATTCCATATGTAAATAAATGGAATTTTCCATTTTCTTGCTTTCACTACTAAACAGTATGGACATATATAATTATAAATATTATTTTTATACATACAGACACTTTCTGCGCTTTTCTTTCTTATTTTTATACATACAGACACTTTCTGAACTTTTCTTTCTTATTTTTATACATACAGACACTTTCTGAACTTTTGTTTCTTATACATACAGACACTTTCTGAACTTTTTTTTCTTATTTTTATACATACAGACACTTTCTGAACTTTTCTTTCTTATTTTTATACATACAGACACTTTCTGCACTTTTGTTTCTTATACATACAGACACTTTCTGAACTTTTTTTTCTTATTTTTATACATACAGACACTTTCTGAACTTTTCTTTCTTATTTTTATACATACAGACACTTTCTGAACTTTTGTTTCTTATTTTTATACATACAGACACTTTCTGAACTTTTCTTTCTTATTTTTATACATACAGACACTTTCTGCACTTTTGTTTCTTATACATACAGACACTTTCTGAACTTTTTTTTCTTATTTTTATACATACAGACACTTTCTGAACTTTTCTTTCTTATTTTTATACATACAGACACTTTCTGAACTTTTGTTTCTTATACATACAGACACTTTCTGAACTTTTTTTTCTTATTTTTATACATACAGACACTTTCTGAACTTTTCTTTCTTATTTTTATACATACAGACACTTTCTGCACTTTTGTTTCTTATACATACAGACACTTTCTGAACTTTTTTTTCTTATTTTTATACATACAGACACTTTCTGAACTTTTCTTTCTTATTTTTATACATACAGACACTTTCTGAACTTTTCTTTCTTATTTTTATACATACAGACACTTTCTGCACTTTTGTTTCTTATTTTTATACATACAGACACTTTCTGAACTTTTCTTTCTTATTTTTATACATACAGACACTTTCTGCACTTTTTGCAGTGCAGGAAGTAACGATTGCTAACGATTGGTCAGGAGATTCGAACCCATTTGTTATAGGAACACTATCTCTCGGCCATCATCAACCCCACGAGAATTTGAGAAAATTAACAACTTTAAATGCCAGATATAGGCACAATGTTAAAACAATTAATAGTGAACAAATGACCGGAAATGGTGATTTCACACAAGGTCTGCTGACTGCCTTTATTTCCCAGACAGTGTTCAACTTTAAGAACTTATATATATATATATATATCTATCTATATATATATATATAAGGATATTACCAAATTTTTCCGTTTGTAACAAATTTGATTGGACAATTCCAAAATTTTTTCAAATTCTGATACAGCTACCGATTCTGTTCTAAATTCTTGATTTTGATTCTTTTGAAATCTCTAAATATTTAATTAGGTATTCATTGTTGTTTTTTTTTTATTTTCAAAATATTGTAAAACCTCTATGTAATGTCTATATATATTTTTGTAAATGCAAAAAATACACATGAGGGAAGGGTTACATATTACTAAATGTTTTTTCTGAACTGTTTTTCTTGTAATTGATTGAAAGTGTGATACAACTAAAAATTTATTTATTTTGAAACAAAGCTGATCTGCATTTGTTCGTCATTGTCATTAGATGACAAAATTTGAATGTTTTCATAAACAACTGAAAATAATCGTTATGCATAGATACACATGAAAATTTAAAGTATAAAAACGTTCTATAGGATAAATTGCAGTAGAATTTAAAGAATATATTCACAAAATCATTTTCAATAACAAAAATAAAAATAAATACCATTGTTCCAAACTTAACATAGGTGAATGGTCATCATCTATAGTAAAATTAAGACGGGCTAGTCATGCAGGTGTTTAAATAATCCGTGTTAGAGTGAGAAACTAGAAATTAAATATTTTCAAACTTGTCAAGAATTACTAAATTGTAGAAGTGAAATACAACTGTAGATACATAATAAAGTTCACTTTGGGGAAAAAAGAATAACAACAAAAACTAACACATTGAATAATAATAATAATAATAATAATAATAATAATAATAATAATAATAATAATAATAATAATAGGAGCACTAGAAACAATCCCCAAAAACTTTGAAAAAAGAATGGGAAAAATTGGAATCAAACGAATGACTGGAAAAATACAACGAACAACAATCATGAAAACAGTTGAAATATTAAGAAAAACCCTTGAATGTGGAAACTAACACACAGGAACAACAAGTGCGGGCCAGACAAACTGTTGCAAAGGCAAAACATGAAACACTACATGGAAGTAAGAACATTGAAACCGCATATCTATAAGTTCTCTAACCCAACCCTACCTCCATGGCTAGTTCACTAACCCCCCCCCCCCCTCAAAAGAGCGAGACCAAATAACCAAGCAGATACAAGGAGGAAGGAAAGACTGATGAACTGACCAGACCTCAGCTGAATAAGTGCGAAGAGAACTGGGACCTTGGGGAGGCTTATTGTCACTCAAATCCCAGCTGCTGCCAACAAGAAATATATGGCAAGCAACTGTTGCTATAATGCAAATTTATTTGCAAATGTTATCGAAAGAGGTGGAGAGTATTGGAAACCTAGAGAGACTTATTGTCACTCAGCTTCATGGGAACACCACAGGCTGTTTTCAGGGAAAGATCTAGGAAGACCTGTGTGAAATCTCCTTGTGAGCCAATAATAATAATAAATTAAACCAAAGTCCTATATAGTGCTAAAATTATAATTTTAAAAGAAATCTAAGATGACAATACTTCCCAAGAAACATACAACAAAATGTTGTAACTTTTTAGGCATCAGAGTAAACATCTTTTGTTTATTTGACCAATTTAATTGCCTCTTAACCTTGTGGTTAGAATTAAAGTGTAATATCTGTTATGCTTGCAGAGGTAAAATCGTTTACTGAGGCAATTAACTTTATCTAATCCAAAGTGCTCCATTTTAGGGTACTGGTCATCTGTCCTACATAAAAAATGACCTTGTGTCTAAATTTCCCTCATGACAAGATAAATATAGACTCACTAAAACGTGAGAGGTGACAAAATCACTTTCAAACAAAGAAAGTGATACTCACTGAGGCAAAGGAAATAAATAGGTAATTAACACTTAAAGTAGACAATGCTTATCTATAAAAGCAATTTGAAACTGTAAATCCATGCAATTAACCTTTTAGGAAGGAAAGAAATGCTATTGTGTCTAGCTTACTTGCCATAAGTATATTTTCATTTTTCAAAGCCCTATCTATAAAGTTATTGAATCTTTATATGTACACATTTTTATGATTAGGCTGCTCGGTTTCAGAGTACATACTAGAATGACTGGTTCTGAAAAAACTAATTCATAGATTATATATATATATATATATATATATATATATATATATATATATATATATATATATATATATATATATAGAACAGAGAGAAAGGAATTTTGTGTAGTGAGAAAGCATCTGTTCATCCAAACATAGTCAAACATAAAATAATATAAATATTTTGTGTTTATTTCATCTGTAGCTCAAATTATCTCCAAACTTTTAACAAATTTATGGAAGTCAAATTAAGTTTATAATTAATGATATATGTCTTGAAATTTTTTCAGCTTTCAACTAACCTAGTTATCTTTTGCAGGAATTGTAAACATATGCTTATCAATCCCATTTGTATATGAAAAGTATATTTGTCCATATTTGATTGGATTTTATTCATGGTAAAGTGCTCATTTCATGTGTTAACTTCTTAGTATTTAACTGTCGGTATCTAAGTTTACTTGACAGTTACTTCTAAACAGCTGAGATTTCCTCTTAACACTGGACTTAAACAATGCAAGTTCAGAAAAAAATATTGTGCAAAATTTACCTCACTGTAAACTCTTCTAGCCACAAGCAGATTTTCAAGTTTCTCTTTTCTCTGGAGACAGAAAAGGCCATAATAATGTGTTATGTGTAACTGAATATTGATAAGAATATCCATTAAAATTTAATGTAAATCATTAAAAATCTCAAACCTTATCTAGACATCACAATTATACATGTCCTTAGATCATGAAAACAAAACCATAAAAAGAATTCTATTCATTAAACAAGTTGAGTAAAATAAAACTTTGAAAATGTTTGCATTAAATTGAGAAAAAAATTTTTATGCTGAAAAAGCATATATAAACATTTTCTCTGTTGCTATGAATTACCTTTATCCTAAAAATATGCAGATTGTAAAATGAAATCATGCTGAATAAAATAAGTACAAATAAAAAATAAAAGTACAAATGATTGAAAAGTTGCAAAAAATATGAGAAAAGGCTATTCCATTTCTAAAGAGAAAATGATGAAAATTTTAAGTTACCATTCTTAGAGCCTCAGCTTCTTCTTCTTCGGGCATCTCTGGAACACCTTTCAATGTGTCCTCATTTTGGTTGTTATCAGCTTCTTCCTCAGCATGAAGTGGCATATCCCCACCCTGGGATGCCAAGTACATGCTGTTACGTGATCTATACATCATCGGCTGTTGAGTCATGTCATAGCACTCCATTGGTTGGCCACTGACATCCATGAAACCTTGCGATTTGTTCCAGGAATTGGCACAAATTAACGCAAAGAAAAAGGAGATCAGAGTTGATATGCCAACCGTTAAAAAGACCCATTTCAGGCCTGGGATATGTCCATCTAGTGGTCTTTGGTACTAAAAAGAATAAGAAAGATCCAGGAAAATTACAAAAGAAATATAATTAGATCAAATATATTATAATGAAAACAAATCAAACAAAAACAGTGTGAATAAAATACAACTGATCCAAGGGCAAAGTAAATTAAATTGTTTTTGCAAACGTTGATACAAAATTGTTTTTGCAAACGTTGATACAAAATTGTTTTTGCAAACGGTGATACAAAATTGTTTTTGCAAACTAATTAAAAAAGGTCAAAAATTTGTTTGAGAAAGAGAAAACTTTGGATCGAAAAAGAAATTCTAATTGAGAAAATGGAATTTTAAAAATCTTCCAATTTCTGAAAATCACATCTAGATCGATGAATATAACAACGTTGGTGAAACATTCTACTGACAAAACTTAAGGTTTTCACAAAAGTATTTTATTAAAAAACAATACATCACAGTTTGGCATACCAGAGTTTAATCGAACTGCACATGCCTGTTACGGATTAAAAACGATCTTATTTTGTCAGACTGATTTTTATTCAGAAGGCAAATACTAAGAAAAATGCCAGCAAATAAAGACTTTTCCGACATTTTTTCATGATTTAGCTCATGTCGAACCTATGATGAATCACTTTACTCTTATTCATTTATGACATGTATATCTAAAGTTAGGTATGTGTATGTGTTAGGATGTTTCTATGTATAAAACTTACCCTAAACTAATTAAATCATTATGAAACAGATTCTAGATTGAATCGTGAGTATTGTGGGTTCTACTTAGTTTAATTTAGTTTCATGCAAACGAGTCAAAAATTCAGATACTTTCAATTTATTTTAAATTTTAACAAACGGTATTAAATATTAATTAATAAACCTACTTTCTGGGGGGGGGAGTATTTAAAAGGGTTTTGGTGGGCATAATATAGGTATGTTCTGTAGAGTTTTGAAAATTATAGCTTACTGATCAAGCATGAGTGAAATACTGCCTCCTTTCTCTTAGAGTTTGATAATTCCTTTTATGTCCAGTAATTCTCACCACTTTACGTGGTTCATCTTGTCCTCCTCTATAAAACACATCACGCCTTTTATGTTGTGTTTTTCTCCTGGTTTCCCCTACACTGATAGCAGAGCACATTTTTTGTTTCTTTCAGGTGAAATTGTTTGAAGCATTGCTATTACACTCTCCACCCCTGATCCTATGATCACACATGAAACATTCTTTTATACCATGTACTTCTTTGTAGTCGTAAAGTTACTCAAAGTGTCATTGGAAGCTGGGTTCTTTGGTCTGAATCATCTGGTCTCTCCAATCATCAAAAATCTTTCACTCACATTCACTGAAGACATGTCAGAACAAGCTATCAGCAGGTCTCGTCCCACTATTGACCGCAGACCTGGCACATGCTGTGGCATTCTGTTGATATGTTCTGTTTATTAGTAATTATGGTCACACATCCACCTCCATACTTTGTGTTACATCATCCACGTCGAGTTTGTACCCACACTCAGTCACTCATTATGAAGACAACCTGCTGGTGTATGACAGCAATAGACCATGTTAACAAATGCTGTAGCAGATGACATGTCATCTTCTGGTGTGACGTTGTACCAGTGTACTGCTTCAAATATAGTACATCACATTCTTGCTGACATTGCTCGATGATGGCATTACCAGAGAGGGTTTATTCACTGTAAAATCGAAGTTCGTTTCTTCTCTCATATGAGAAGGTTTTAAACAAGTTGCTCTGAAAAGCAGTCTGATTATACATAAGAATTTTTGGCAGAGGACCCCATTGCGATGGGTAATATCTATTGCTAATCGATAGCATGTTTGTTTAATGTTTAAAGAATCCTTTGATCACAGATTGATCAACTGACACTCTTCACATTCTCTGATGATGGTTTACACAGTGGCCTTAGAAACCCCAGAGTCAATCTGTTTCACAAAGTAGAGTGTCCATCTTACGCCAGAATAACTGCTTTGTCTGTGAACAATCTTGACTTCGTGAAACCAGACTGAGCCCATGGATGCAGTGCAAGCAGGTTGCACAGCCTGTGTTCTTCTTAATTGCATCAAGTTACCTTTGAGGCACTCTTGTCAATTGATCCACTTTGTTTTGGCTAGATTTAATCAAGGATACATCCATGTACAGTGCATATTCCTTCACCAATTTTATCATGTGAAGCCGCTGTCAAATGAGCATTTAACTCATAGCTTAAGTTCATACCATGCCTCTGCTAGTAAGGGTATCCAAAATCCATTAGACACAGGCAGAATCGTGCAGCTGAAAAGTAGGCAAATGGAAGAGTTCCACAGGCGCACAGTTTAAAGAAAAAAGCTTTGTTCATGGAATCCATGTTTAGGTTAAGGCACAGATGAAGAGTGAGGCAAAATATTAAGAGTGGTTTCAGCAAGTCAAAAGTTTTTCTTGAAAGTTTGGTTAGGAGGTATCATAGATTAGAGCTCAGAAAGGGGTTGTAAGGAAGAAAAAAGGGCATCAACGACTAGACTACAAAGTCTATTTTAAACTCTGTCAGTGCAGGATAAGTTTTTCTGGCAGTTCCTACTTAGATGTACAACAGTACACCATTCTAGGACGTACTTGGCTCTTATAAAGGTAGAGAATTGCATTGGCAGCTAGATAAAAATTGAGACATGAGAATAATCCAACCATTTTTTCAATGATCTTAGTCACACATTTAATATACATGTTTCGATTCAGATTTGATGTACATGTTTCAATTCAGATTTGATGTACATGTTTCAATTCAGATTTGATGTACATGTTTCAATTCAGATCAGGAGTAAAAGTCAGACAAATCGGCTTGGTAAAAAATCAAGTGTCTCAAAGATGGAGGTCATATATATATATATATATATATATATATATATATATATATATATATATATATATATATGTGTGTGTGTGTGTGTATATCTATATAATTATAAAACTCAAATGACCTTGTAATGAGTGTTGTAACCACACATCTGGTTTACAACTTCCGGTTGCATATTATTGGGATTTCCCAAACGTTTGAGGTAACAAAGTAATGTGACGACGTCAAGAAGAAAGGAAAAACAAACACAGAGTTAAATGTTATAAAAAATTGTATTTACAAAAAGGAAAAGAAAGGTATTGCAAACAATTGGGTTTGCGGGAAACTTATCTCACAGATGTGTCCGTTTATCAATTAAATCTTTCCTGTGTCCTTAGTTGGTATGAAAGAGAAAACATGTCCCGTATAGTCAATCCCAGTGTGTAAAAATGGTTTAATGAGATTCACACGATGTTTGGGAAGATTTGTAACCTTAGGATACTTAAACGCAAGGCTATTAAATTTTTTGCACAAGATGCACTTTGAAAGTACTTTTTAGACGGCTTGTCTCGCCTTGGGTATCCAAAACCCTGAAAGGCGGATTTTAGTTACGGTTGATTGAATTCCCAGATGTTTACATCTTTTGTGATATTCTACGATGATAAGTTCAGTTAAATCATGATCCTTAGCCAATAAGACAGGATTGATAACTTCATAATCATAAGTAGTGATTTTACCTATTCTACCTTTAGTTCTGATGATTCCACTTTCATCTAAGAATAAATTTAATTTTTTACTGATTCAGGTACTTCTTTACCTTGAGGCGATTGCAGGTAAGCAAATTCTGTAGGAAAGCTTTGTTGTTGCATTACCTTAAGTAAATAAATTTTAGCACAGTTGCTGGGATCTAGGTCTACATGTTTGATTTTATTTCTAACCTTAAATATGTTGGTAGTAACGTTAAGTAATCTATTGAGATCTGAGTATCTACCAAAGGGTATCACCGGTTGAGGCTCAACATTAACTACAGTATAATTTAATGACGTAGGCTGTATAATAGATTTATTCTTTAAGCTTAGGCATTGAAGTTAGTTGGTATGAAAGAGAAAAGGTGCGGCCTTGGTCTGTGCTGCTATTACGGCTTTGGACTCCTCGTGCGTCCCGTATTTCTGGTGGCGGAGAGCTGGCGAAATGGATGTACTCGCAATCAGGTCCCAACCGCAAAGAGGCCGAAAGTTCGAAGGAGCCGCGCAAATAGGGGTTGGGGAAGAAACTAGAATGGCAGCCCGTGATTGGTTGTTTTTCATCCAATCACAGGGCACCACACCAGTGACTCCGTAATAATTCCAATAATATGTACATAAACATAAACCCATAGCAGCGTAAACAAATAAACAGAAATTGCTACTTTTGCAGAATTTGACCCGTGGACTGAAATATTAGCGTTATTATTTAGAAATTATTATTTAACATGGGAAGGGTGGGGATGTTTTGCAACTATTCTGTATTACAACTATACTGTCGCAATTTTCTTACAAATAAATCAACTTTGACCCGTTGACAACTATAAGAGCATTTTACAACGGCGATTTACCCACGTTCTTCCTTTTTTTTTTAAAATTTATTCTCCATTTTTAATACACCTTTCTTAAAAAACATTCATAAATTTTCTTCCACACTACCAACATAAATAATAATAATAATAATAATAATAATAATAATAATAATAAATAACCCCGAAAATTTTGTGTACAAATAAATAATCAACACAATAAAGCGTATTATTTTACTGTGCCTGTTTTCAGCGTCCCAATTGTTTTTTTTTTTCGTGTTTAAATTATCCAAATAAACAATTGTTAATACTTTCTGATTTTTTATTTTTTTTTTACATCTTTCATTTCTACATTGTGTTAATTAGTTTTATTGACCTTATTATTAACACAAATTAAATATTTGACCCAATGGGTCATGAATGTTTGTTTAAAATGAATGAAAAAAGTTACATTTTAATTTCCTATTAAAAAGCCATTCTTAACATGGGGAGAGTGTTTTTGACTATTCTGTATTTTCAACTAACAATTTCATTTAAAAAATTTGAATTTAACTTGAAGTATTACGGTATCTGTTCAGTGGAAATTTACCTATAAGTATGGCAAACCACTTATAATTCAATGGATGTAAGTCTTTTTTTTTCAAAAATAAACAACTATGAATAGAAAAGACACATAGATATCTATCTATATTCTTTTTTCATTTTAATATACTTTCATAGAAAGAAATGTTTCTGTTATGTCAAAAAAAACTATTTTCTTTACGTCAGAAGTGTCACGCTCATATATTAATTCCATAGCTAATCTAACATACTGACCCAACAGGTCCCAGTTAGTCTAGTATATATCTATGTATATAAAATGTAATTTTGGTTCGTTAAAAGCGAATAAAACCATATTTCTACGTTACCAATTTAATTGAAATTTTCAGAAATTCTATTTTTAATGTCAAGGAATGTTTTTATATTATTAAAATAATTTAACATTGCGAATTATAAAAATATTAAATTAAATAAAAAATATTTTTCGTAACTGTGAGATTATCGCCATTTTATTCCCGGTAGAAATTAGCCTTTCACTTATTGAGATTAGTATTATTTGTATTAATTTTTATGATACTCATGCAGAGAGTGATCCGTGCTGAAATAATGTTATTATTTAAAAAGTCATTCTTAACATGGGGAGGGGAGGATGTTTTGTACCTATTCTGTACTTTAACCTTACAATTGAATAAAAAAAAACATATCGTAAAACGTTAATTAAACGTGGAAATATGATTTAAAAAATAGCGCGGATCGCTCTCTGCATTAGCACCATTTTTATTTATTGCGGACTATTATTCTCATCTTTATTAGTTGTTTCACGACTTTTCGGCCCACTATTCCTCTGGCCTTCATGAAAAGAAGTAAGTCCTTTTATAAATGTTCAGTAACTTTTTCCTTTTATTATTCTTAAAGAGTAAAACTTTTCTTATTCATGAAAAGCCTACGTAAATAAATAAATGTTTGTACATGTGACAAATTATCAATAAATGGTTTAGTTACTTTTTTAAGAAAATTATTTATGAAAAGAGTTAACGTAAATAATGTTTGTAAAAGTGCGAAAGGCGACGTTGTACAACCATCACTCCCATGCTTAATTTCTATAATCATTATTTCGACATTTGAAAGTGGTGCTTACTTTTTAGTTACAACGTTCTGATAAATCAGTCACCCATTTTTTAAGCAATAAAAACGCGGTATATCAAAACCATAGAAAGTAAAAATAATATGTGCCTCTACAGCATTTGTAAGTCAGAAATATATTTGTTTTTCAAAGAAAAAAAAATAGATTGAACATGATTTTTTTTTATTGTTTTTATGAAAATAAAGTTTCGAGTTTTTAAATTTTTTTTTTTTTTTAACTTATTTAGTTAAAAAGCAGTTTGTGGGTGTTTTTTTTTTTTAATTGTTTTTATGAAAGGTGAGTTATTTTGTTTTTTTTTTCAAAACTTTTTTTTTTTTTTTTTTAAGTATTATAAATTTCACTAACATGCTGGAGAAATGTTTAATAATTTGGTATTTTTTTAGATTAGGTCCACCTCCACAATTTTCCTTTCAATAACGACATTTATAGGTTTACGAGTATGCTGAACACGCAAATCGCATTGAAATTTTGCGGAAATAAATAGTTGTATTATGCATTGTATTCTTCGGCGGCCATCTTTTTACGTGCACACGCGCCATAAACAAATACACACACGTAGAAAAAGATGGCCGCCAAAGATTACAATGCATAATACAACTTTTTATATCTTGATAACTACTTATTTCTGCAAAATTTCAATGCGATTTTCGTATTCAGCATAGTCGAAAACCATTTCAATTTGTCATTTAAAAGAAAATTGAGGAGGTGGACTTAATCTAAAAATTTACCAATAATTTTTCATCCCGTACGCCTCCCGATACATTGCTTCGTCAACATGCGACCATTTTATATCTCCCGAAGACACTTCCGCATTAAGAAAAAAAAAAAAAAATGAGTGACCGATTTACCAGAACGTGGTAACTAAAAAGTGAGTACCCCTTTCAAATGTTGAAATGATTTTTTTTTTTTTTCAATTTTTTTTCATAATCTGGTTAGTGTTCAATCAATAATAATCTAGTGAAAAAATTTCAAAAAACCTATCAGTATAGAAACTCCACCACGTAAGTAAATAAATAAAAAATGTTACGTGCGCATGCGTTAGCCTTGACTAGGGGGGGGGTACTAAGGGAACGACCATTAAATAATTCTGCGAGTCGCCATGGAACTCAACGCTCAAGGAGTACCAAAATAGTTTTCATGATCTGAAGATATATTTTTTTTTCGAAAAGTGGGTGATCACTTTTCCATGTAAATTTAACTTAAAATGAGCACCTACTTTCTGGCCACCTGAGAAAGGGGCATTTATTTTCGTGTTTATTGGCTTAAAGGCTTTTTGACAAGACAGTTTGGTACGTGAATGCATATTTAACAGTTTTCGTTTATGCTCACGCATAGCATAAACAAAGGCTACGTCTGTGAAATGGAAAATATTCCCAGAGTTCAGGGGTTAATACCATGCAAAAGAAATCAAACAAAAAACTTTTTAGCCAAGAAACACACAGAAAAAAGAAAAAAAAAATAGCATCCATTTTTTTCTATCGAATTCATTTGCTGTTTTTATTAAAAACTATTTTCCCCCGAATTTTTGATATAATTTTCCATTAATGGCCGTGCGTCTCACGTTCGTAAATAACAAAATTTTTTTTTGTAGATTTGGGTGTGCTTTAGCAACCGTTTCCGTCGCAAAAAAATAGTTTTATGATATGAAGAAATGACTTTTTCGAAAAAGTGGCGATCACTTTTCCATGTAAATTTAACTTAAAATGAGCACCCACTTTCTAGCCACCTGAGAGAGGGGGGATTTTTTCCATGTTTATTGGCTAAACAGCTTTCGTTTATGCTCACGCATAGCGTAAACGAAGGCTACGGCTGTGAAATCGAAAATAGTCCCAGAGTTCAGGGGTTATTACCATGCAAAAGAAATCAAACAAAAAACTTTTTAGTCAAGAAACACAGAAAAATGCCCCTATCTCAGGTAGCCAGAAAGTGGGTGCTCATTCTAAGTTAAATTTACATTGAAAAGTGATCATCCACTTTTCGAAAAAGTAATTTCATGAATATCATGAAAACTTTCTTTTTGCTACGGAAACGGTTTCCAGATTCGTTCTTAGCACACCGAAATCTACAATAAAATATTTTGTTATATATGAACGTGAAACGGGCCTTAAAGTAAAATAATACCGGATTTTTTGGAGCAGATTTGCCATTTAGTTCTACAAATATCTTCAAACCAGGTAATCACTAAAAGGGACTTTTAACAGTCGTCACCTGTATCGAGCAAAAGTTTAAAACCACCGATTATATGCCAGCCTACGTCATGGTAACATATATTGAGTAAGTTCTTAACAGTATTTTGTATAGTTTTTTAGTTTAAACTCATTTTCCCAAAATTTCCCCAAACTTAATGTGTTCAATACAGTCTGCCGCCATTTGTATTTTTCAGATATACCGATAAACATTGAATGTTTTTGAACCGATTATACATTAGATAAAAACTCTAAAATCTTATCCAGTTAGGTAGAACATTTACTTTTCTTGCCTTTGATAACATTTATTTATATATATTTATTTTTTGACAACTTCTTTGTATCTGTGTTTAGTAATACAAACCCTTTTCATTTAATGTAACGTTTAGTCGGCTCGAAAAACAGTGTTTATCGGGATATTTGAAAGCTACAAATGGTGGTGGTCACTGTTGATTACTTTAAGTTAGAGAAAGTGAGTTAAAACTAAAAAAACTATACCAAATACTGTCAGAAACCCACCGATTATACCAGCCTATGTTATGGTAACATATATTCGGTGAGTTTCAGACACTATTTAGTATAGTTTTTAGTTTTCAACTTACTTTCCCAAACTTAACGTATTCAACAGAGTCCGCGACCATTTCTGTTTTTTGAGCCGATTAAACATTTTACATTACATAAAAACACTAAACAATTATCCAATTAGGTAGAAACGTAACTTACCTTTGCTTTCATTTATTTGTTTTTGGACAACTTTTTCGAATCTATGTATAGTAACCCCCCCCTCCCCCCACCATCAACCAAATATTAATTACTAACTCACATTTTTGTAAAACAACAACAACAAAAAAAAACATTTAGCGTTTCAACATTTTTGCTACGTTCGGCTTCATCCACTGATTGTTGGTCAAGTCCAAACCATGAATGATTGACAGAAACTCCCGAGGATCCAGATCAAATTCTGCAAGAGTACAATTTTTTTTCATTTTCGCCTTCTTTTTCACTTTTTGCAGTGGATTGCTGTACTAATATAAGAAACATGTATTTTCTCTTTTTATTAAATTTTTCCATTACACCAAATTGAGCCACTGCAATGCGTGACAGGGTACAGCTAGTATATATATAGATATCAGGTCATATTATATGCTACTGGTACCATGTAACCCAGTACTACCTGCCTCATGGTCGGGTAACCGGCGACTAAACTGGTTCCCCCACCAGACTTGTTTGGTGAGGAGGGCGGCTAGTCTCCCTGAAGGATAAAAAACAAGACCTTTAAAAAGGCGAATGAACCATTTTTCGGGGTCAATGCCAACTAGCACCATGTGTGTTTGTGTGTATGTATGTGTGCGTTGGTGAAGGCAAACTTTCTAGGAGAAGCAATCTCGGATTTAAAAAACCAGAAAGCGGGAGACCAGTACTCGCATAAAGCTGGTCTGCAATTTAACTTGTTGCTGGCTATCTTGCTCTTGCTTGTTCCTGGATCTCAACATTTTAAACCGAAAGAGAGACTTAGCTGTTGTACAAAGCTAAGACTGTGTAACATCATCTGTGTACAGTTACTCCCTCAGGCATTTTTCAATTAAAATGGTCCCGTGGAGATGGAAGACATTTTTGGGCTCATGGAATATATTAAGTATCTGAGAGAGTGGCACTCGTCTGACAACACGTTGCAATGATCATATTATATATATATATAAGATATATATGTATATATTATATATACATATTAGATATATATTATATATCCATATATTATATATGTTATATAGATATATATATATATATGTAGATATATTAGATATATATTAGATATATATATATATAATTTATATATATAACAGATATATATAAGATATATATTATATATATAAGATATCTATATATAAGATATATTATATAATATAAGATATATATATATAATATACATAAGATATATATAAGATATATATATAATATACAAGCTATATATATATACATGAGATATATATAAGATATATATATATATAATATATAAGATATATATATATTATATATACAAAAGATATATATTATATATATATATATATATATATGAGATATATATATTATATATAGATATATATACGATATATATTTTATATATATATATATAAATAACATGTATATATTATATATATATAAGATATATATATATCTTATATATATCTTATGTATATGGTGAATTGCATTTTTATTAGTGCATAAGGCACATCTGATTGAGTTGAAATAAAATATTTTTTGCTTAAATTCTAGTATCTTTCTTTTTATAGTTTAATATCAATAGTTTTTGGTAAATTTTATGGTTAAACATTTTGTTGAACATCTTTCTGTTGAGGCCGAAATCCTTTTTCAAGAAAATACCTAACTTTTTAAAATTCTATTCATCAACAACATAAGCAACAATAAAAATAATAGAATTATATTTATTAATTAGTAGAACATGCTAATGATCACAGGAAAAGTATTACATAATACAAAATTTACAGAAATTTTTTTAAAATTCTGAATTTAAGCGATTCATAAAAGTGCTATCGTTCGCCTGCAGGGATACAGTTATAGCCCCATACCACGCTGATTGGGAGGTTAGCACTCAACTTTTTGCTATTTCGATTGGATATATGGTCTGATTTTTCTCAATTATTTGTTTCTTTTATATTTTTCAAAAGAAATGCCAATATTGATGGACGACATTTTGGAATGAAAATTAAAATTATATGAAATATTGGTGTCACTGATAATATTTCACTTGTTATTATTCTAAATAATGCAAGTAAAATGCCCAAATCGACTTTCGTAAAAGTGAAGAATATCTGGTTTTACAATGAAATTTCTGCAAAAAAAATTTATTGAAATATATAATTTCGGAATTAATTCATTGAGGATCGTAATTTTAAAATAAAAATCTATTTGTTTGAACACACACATATTCCATTGCAGTAGAAAACATTCTAGTGGCTTTTTCCAAATGCTCAGTATTTTGTTGACAATATTTGCGAATTGAAGAGTCAGTTTTGAGATAAATTTTGAATTGCTTGAGTGTAAATAAAATTGTTGTTTTTTTAACTCTAGTATCTTCCTTTTTAGAGTGTAATATTGATCAATAGTTTTCAGTAAAATAATTTTCCGGTTAAAATTTTATAGTACATTTATCTCTTGAAGCAGAAATCTTGTCTCCAGTTTAGTTATCATTCATAACAGTGCTATTGTTCGCCTGCAGAGTTACAGTTACAGCCCAAACTTTGAGGCTTAACAGAACAAGGAGGAAGCGGTGGCAAATCAACCCTGTCTCTTTTGGCCCTCAATCTATTATATTCAGTCCATGCACTTTTGTTACACATGGTCAATTTATGAGGGTCAAGGTCAATCAAATAGACATTGCACAGCTTTCTAGCACGTGACAAAGCTACATAGGCCATTCCATCTGAAAAGACATCAGATCCCAAGTCAACAATGATACCATCGACTGAAATACCTTGGGTTTTGTGGACAGTTAAAGCATAGCTGAGTGACAAAGGTATTTGAGATCTAGTCACAAAGAGGCCACGAGAAAGTTCATAGTCAGCTTGCACAAATTCAACATTGACTGCATGATCCATATGATCAAATTTTACAGTCACAGCAACAACTTTGCCATCTTTCATTTGTATTTCAGTGACTGTACCCATTGTACCATTGCAAAGTCCTTTTTCAATATCAATATTTTGACGCAACATGCATCTAGCACCAATTCCAATTTTAAGCACAGTTTTCAAGTCCAGCTGTGTCAGAAATCTTTTTAACTTTAGAAGTTTTTGGTGTCTGTTTTGATTTTTTTTTGTTACGGTTTTTTGTCTTAAGTTGGAATCAGTTGCTGAAATTTCAATGATATGAATATTATTTTTTTTCAACATTTTATAATTCACTTCCTCAGCAGATTCATTTGTGGGTACAATGCAAATAATATGCATTTTCTTTTGCAAATTTTGCAAAAGATCAGTAACTTGATCAATATTTGCTTTTTGTTTAGGATTGATTCGATGCCTTTTCAAGATCTCAATATCCTGATCAGTTGGTGACCCAAGTCTAATTCTGTTAAGAATATTAACAAAGTTTTCATTATCATCTTTTTGTCGCATATTTATGGTCAATTCATCATAATCGAAATATGACCACAAATTTATACCAGCAATTCCCAAATTTGATTTTCTAGCATCTTGAATAGATATTTTGGAAAATACAGGTTTTTCATTAACAGGTGGAAGCTGGAATAAATCACCAAATGCAACAATTGACATGTTTGCAAATGGATACACTTGTTTCCTAATATCACCAAAAACATCTTGCAAACGTTGGTGAATAAATGCTAATTACAAGTGACTAACCATGCTTATTTCATCAATAATGAATAATCTCACATATCCAAGCATGGTTCTCAAACTTTTTATTTTATCCTTTGATAATGGTTCATATTTAGGTGTAGAACCATGCTGCACATTTAGTTGAAAGACTCTATGGCATGTAGATCCTTTCAAAATGTAAGCACTGACACCAATAAGAGCACAAATAACTACACTGGGTCCATTGATGGCAGGATATGTGAGAGTAATTTTATCTGCCAGTGCATTGATCAGAAAAGATTTGCCCACACCCCCAAAACCACTAATAAATTTGAGAATTTGTGGACAATCGTCACAATTGCACCTGTGAATAGGGTTTTCCTCATTCCAATGAAGATTTTGTTGCTCAAGTTTGGAAATAATTTCATTATATATTTCTTTTTGAATGAAATTCAATTTTTGCTCATTTTCTAAAACTTGAGCTTCAGTGACATGTCTGATTTGAGGCATATTTAAATCAGCTTCATTTTTATCTGCCTCTTTAGCCATATTAGGATCGCAATCAATTTGATCATCATCAGCGTTATTTTCATTTTCATAATTTTTAGATTTTTGCTCTATTTTTTTGCTTATTTCAATAGCATCTTTAATTTTTTTTCTTAATACTTTCATAATTTGTCATTTCAGACAAATATGGAGCATTTTGATGAAATGATTGCTCATATGATTTACAGCCATCAAGTAAATCAATTTCTTCTTGGCGCCAAGGTTTGAACAGCATCAACAAATTGTGATAATATCGTTCTTTTGTTTCAGAAGTCAATCTCACATTTGGCATCTTTATAGCTTTTTCTTTCACTTTTTTTAAAAAGCCATGATTATTTCGCAGCTTCAATGAAACTTTCTCATCATCATTTGTGGAAGCATTCATTGTTCTTTCATAGTTTCTCGCAACATAGTACAAACTTTTATTTTCCATAGAATCAGGTCTATTCGGGTACCATGTTTCAACCATATTGCCATAATACAAATCTGTAGAATCAGGCTGCATTTGATCCAATTCTTCTTGTGGCAAAAATCTGCAGGTTCTATATTCAGATATATCAGCACCGACCCACATTACAGTTGCAGAAGCTCCAAACAAGTGATGTCCCAACAGCTTATCAGCAACTTCATAAGCTCCTGAATCTCTTTTGGACAATGTATAAAGACCAGCGCTTTTGCATTTACCATAAAATGATTTTGATTGGTCCAATGACCACACACCTTCAGTCTCAGATGTTTCATATTTAGTCTGATAGCTGGTGATGTAATGGTTCAGAATCATTGAATTGTCAGAAATGTACTGCAAGTCAATATTAGACTCCCACATCATCAAAATAGCTGGGTTGTAAGCATTAATGTACTGCTCTTGTGAGCTTCTATTCAAATTATACAATTTTTAAATTTTTTTGTCACATTTATGTGACCTAACACTTTCTTCAATTGTGTTAAATTTGAAATTTCCAGCAGATTTAGGAAATCCATAGCGACAAATTGTGTAAAATTTATTTCTGACAAATTTTTTACGGTAACATGATCCACCACAAGTGTGTCTTTGCACTTTATTCACCAAATAGGCTAATTTAGGTGATTTAAAATGGTTGGGAAGTTGACAAGTAATAATAGATTCAATGAAAGTTTGGACTATTTTGTGTGAATCTTTGTCAGTCTCATCAAAAATAGGAGCATCTTTGCAGTACACTTTCATGTGTACATGAGGAATGCCTCTGTTTTGATACTCTAATCACCAAAAATAATGGGCAACTTCAGTCAGAGGGCCGTTTTTGTCAAGTATGACAATCTTCAAAAATGATGTGAATCTATGATAAAAATGTTCACTGACTGCCACAATATCATCATTATTTATTTGTCCAAATTTTTTAGTTGTATTATTCAACTTTTCAAGAAATTCGTGCAAATCTTTGAAGATATATTCATTGCAAGACAGTGTCAAAAAGAAAGTGGGTACTCCATAACACTCATCAAAAGCTTGCAAATCCGTGTATTTTCGAGCCCAAAATTCCTTAGATCCTCGCATATTTGCCATCATCATTGACAAATTGCCTTCCAGTTGCTTATCATTATTTGTCAATCTTTTTTTCAGTTCAGCAACTGTTATTTTTGGCATTTTTGCTGTTTTCATAATAGTAAATAATGCCAGAAAACGTTACAGCCAGTTACAAAATTAAAAATGATAATAATATATTCATAATATATTCTTGACAGGCCACAAAATCACCGCAATACCACATTTACTCCGGGGGGGGGGGTCCTACGTAAGTCCCTTATAGTAAAAATGTTGGTGCTCATGCACTAATTGTAACACGCTATTATTTTCTTAATAATGAGGTTGGGACATTACGTTGAGCGCCGACAAACTTGCGAAGAAACTATAAGAAATACCGAAAGACAAAAAATGGCTGTAACATATTCTTGCATTATTTACAACAAGTTGTAAATAATGCCAGAAAACGTTACAGCCAGTTACAAAATTAAAAATGATAATAATATATTCATAATATATTCTTGACAGGCCACAAAATCACCGCAATACCACATTTACTCCGGGGAGGGGGGGGTCCTACGTAAGTCCCAGGAATTTGTATAAACAAAGTTTAACCAATTACGCATAAATATAAAAGAAAGTAAGAATTTTATTGACACAGTATTTGTAAACAAACAAACAAAAAAAATAGTACGCTTACGTGTTGTAAATAATGCAAGAAAATGTTACATGTAAGGAGCTCGGCAACGCAGACATAAACAACTTTACGGATGTGTGTTTGTTACAATTTCACGTCTGCTCATTCGGTAATAGTCGGTAATTTTCGGTGGGCGGTGGTGCTGGTGAGCATGGATGGAAATGCGGGATTTAAACTAAATTAATTTAGCAATGGTAGGAATGTAACGGATAATCAAAAATAGGGAAAAAAATCAGTTATGTAATATTTTACACAAATACTGAACAGTAGCCCCCCCTCTCTGTCTGTCTGTCTGTCTGTCTCTCTCTCTGTCGCTGTTGTTATGGTAGTACGAATAGTGGATTTGTTTACGTTGTAGTGGAAAACTTATATGAAACTAAAATCCGGCAATTATATTCAAATAATAACGGTATTATGCCTCCCCACGGGACAGAGATAGACACCAGGGTCGTTTTTTAACGTGGAGAAAAAGGTACAAAAATAAAAATTGTCTCAGTCGTGAAGGATTTCTCCTCCACCGAAAGAGAACAAGAAATAGAAGTGCAGCATCTGAAGAACAGATACTACACTTTGATCTTGTCCCGGTATTAGTATCAAAATATCTGAAAATGATATCTTAAACTAAACAGAAGAATGTCAAGGTAATTATTGTACTATTTCAGAAAATGTTTAATAAGTATGTCTCAAGTAAATTAATTTTTTATTTTTTCCACCGGTACCCTACGCTGGATTACGGAATAGTAGTCTCTAAGTAACATTTTGTTTGTCGCGCAGTTACTTGCGCGACTAATATACATATAAATATATATACATATCTACATAAATATATATACATATCTACATACATATATATACATATATAAATATATATACATATATACATACATATATATATACTAGGCACCGCCAAAACTGGGGGGGCAGGTTAGTACTTTTTGACGGACCATCTTTTTAAAAATCTACCAAAAATCAGGTAATTATCCGATCAATACAAAATTTTCAGCGATTATTAGGAGAAGAATGAACGTTATAACAGTGTACTTATTTTTCATAAACGATATTTATATATATATTTTTTTGCTTACAACCCCCCCCCCCTTGTTTTGAAGTGGGAACAAATATGCTTAAAATAATCATCTGAAACTGAACACAAGATATTGTGTTGTTGTAAGGGACAGAATTATAGATTAAGAAAAAAAAAAAAAATTGTTTGCATACCTTATTTTGACGTCTGAATATCAGAACTTCGATTGTGTTTAATTATCCCGCTTTTGAGTTTTGAAGTGTGAAATTCGGTGAATATGTTAAGTAAAATAATTAATTTAAGTTAAGCAAAACAAAAAAAATTTTTTTTAAAGATTTATACGAAAAAAGCCATTTTAAAATTTTTGATAAATAAATTAACAATTTTTTTTTAGCGAGCCGAATAATGCATGACCATTATTAAACAGGGCATGCTTTGAATAATCGATACAAAAAAAAAATTCGATAAATATTGTGCCCTTTGTGTTAAAAATAGCATCATTTTTTTCGATCCCGTTTGAAAACGTTTGCCGCCTTTCGACTACGGTGGACCAAACATGCTGAAATAATTTTTTTTTATTCTGCTTTAAATTGCCCCTCCCCCCATTTTGGGGAGCCTGGCCCCCACACACATACACATTAAAAACCAAACTCATACAAATGGTCACCCATCTGGTACTGGCCAGCCTCAGCTTAATAATACATTGAAATTTTCGTCACTGAAAAATAAGTTTTTTTGGCCTGTTTGGTCTTCCATAGTTTTCTTCTTATCAAACGCAAACAGTGTCGATATAGACTCTAGTTTGACGCGAAATATATGGTTACCTATATGAATAAGTGGAATTATTTGAAATCCACGTACTTATATTATAATATTTTTGCATATTCTCTTAGAAAATCATCCTAAATCTTAGTTAGACAATAAATAAATAAATTAATTATTTCAAAAACCTTTTTTTTAAAAATATTTATGTACGTTTTTTGTGCAAGACAAAAAATGTCAATTGTTAACTTGTTATATATGAATATATATATGCATATGAATATATATATACATATATATACATATGAATACATATATGCATATGAATATATATATACATATATATACATATGAATATATACACATGAATATATATATATATACATATATATACATATGAATATATATATATATATATGAATATATATATATACATATATATACATATGAATATATATATATATGAATATATATATATACATATATATGCATATGAATATATATATATGAATATATATATACATATATATACATATGAATATATATATATATGAATATATATATATATACATATATATACATATGAATATATATATATATGAATATATATATATATGAATATATATATATACATATATATACATACATATATATATATATGAATATATATATATACATATATATACATACATATATATATATATGAATATATATATATACATATATATACATACATATATATATATATATGAATATATATATATACATATATATACATACATATATATATATATGAATATATATATATACATATATATACATATGAATATATATATATACATATATATACATATGAATATATATATATGAATATATATATATACATATATATACATATGAATATATATATATATGAATATATATATACATATATATACATATGAATATATATATATATGAATATATATATACATATATATACATATGAATATATATATATATATGAATATATATATATACATATATATATATACACATGAATATATATATATATGCATATATATACATATGAATATATATATATGCATATACATATGAATATATATATATACATATGAATATATATATACATATATATATACATATGAATATATATACATATATATATACATATGAATATATATACATATATATATACATATGAATATATATATACATATATATATACATATGAATATATATATATACATATATATACATATGAATATATATATACATATATATATATACATATGAATATATATATACATATATATACATATGAATATATATATACATATATATACATATGAATATATATATATATATATACATATGAATATATATATACATATATATACATATGAATATATATATACATATATATACATATGAATATATATATACATATATATACATATGAATATATATATACATATATATACATATGAATATATATATATGCATATGAATATATATATATACATATATATACATATGAATATATATATATACATATATATACATATGAATATATATATATACATATATATACATATGAATATATATATATGCATATATATACATATGAATATACATATATGCATATATATACATATGAATATACATATATGCATATATATACATATGAATATATATATATGCATATGAATATATATATACATATGAATATATATGCATATGAATATATATATACATATGAATATATATGCATATGAATATATATATACATATGAATATATATATACATATATATATGAATATATATATGCATATGAACATATATATACGCATATATATATATAAACATATATACACATATATACATAAACATATATACACATATACATATTAATATATATATATACATATATATATTATATGGAAAAATGCACGCATGAAAAGTAATATTCTTAAGATTTTATTAAACCTGGAAAAGTAAAGGACAAGAAATTCAACCTGGAAAAGTAAAGAACAAGATATTCTAGTAAAGTAAAAAATAAGAATTTTTTAGACTTAAAATATTGCAGCTAAAAATAAAATTTGAATATTGATAAATACTTTATTTATTATTTGCATATGTTGTTGTTTATTGTTGAGTTAGAAAGGGTGTCAGTCGCTGGATTGAACTTATTTCCCCTCTATTATTTGCATATATTTATGTAGTGAAAATTGTTTGAATAAAATTAATTCATTAATTAGTTAGTTAGTAGATGGAATTAATAATTTTATAATTTACATAAAAATTAATAATTTTATTATATCATAATTAGGATCATTTAATTCATTTTTTAGCTGCAATATTTTAAGTCTAAAAAATTCTTTATTTTTTTACTTTACTAGAATATCTTGTTCTTTACTTTTCCAGGTTGAATTTCTTGTCCTTTACTTTTCCAGGTTAATAAAATCTTAAGAATATTACTTTTCATGCGCGCATTTTTCCATATAATCCATGATTTTTCCAGGCATTGCTATTGTATAAAAATTGTATATAAATTTATAATATTTATTAATGATTGTCAAAAAAACTTAGCTCTCAAACACACATTAATGCAATATTTATCATTCAATCACAGTAGTTCCGAGCCAGGGTCTCTACCGAGACTGCGGTTTATGAATTCGTGATCTGTATAGAGCGTAAACTAACAAAAAAGAAGATGGCACTCGGTGTCTTTTTAGATATTGTTGGAGCTTTTGACAACATACCCTTCAGTAGTATGTTCAAGTTGCTACGAGAACTCAATGTGCCACCAGTACTCATCCGATGGATTGAGTATATGGTGAGGCACAGAACAGTTCAAGTAGAACTACTGAGGGCAACTGTTAAAAGGGAAGTAGTTAAATGAAACCCCCAAAGTGGGATTTTATCACCTTTACTATGGAACTGTATGCTGCATCCTCTTTTAAAGTTCGGTTTTTTAAATATTAAAAAACGATACACGGGATTGAACCTAAAATCTTTCCACCAACCCCCGGTACTCTACCCGTTACGCTAACATGTCATACTGGCAAAATCGCAGTAAAAAATATTTATATACAAAAAAAAGTTATGCAAAATAAAAAAAAAGCGTTAGTCACTTATGTACTTACTCTCCTGTTTGTGAACCCACATATTTTGTTGTAACTTTTTTTCTACTGAACCAATTGTCGAAATGTTTTTTTTCAAAATGTAGCTAATGAGGTGTTCTATCCAACTATATAACCTGTTTGAAATTCGGTTGCGAACGGAATTAGTGGTGGGGGTTTGAATGTGTCTCGATTCATTCAATTTCGGACTTAAGCATGTATTCAACCACTACCGTGGTTGAATGATACATATCAATATATATACATATCAATATACATATATATATATATACATACATATGAATATATATATATATATATATATATATATATATATATATATATATATATATATACATATATATGTACATATGAATAGAGAGACTTTGCTCTCGTACAAAAGTAAGACTCTATGAAATCATCTGTTTATAGATACTCCCTAAATGGTCCTGTGGCAATGGATTATATTTTTGGGCTCATGGACTTTAAGTGTCTGAGTGAGGAGCAATCCTCTGACACAAAACGTTGCAATCATCATCATCATATATAATAGTAATTATTAATTTAGACTTACACACACTAGGCAATCATCAGTGTAGAGTAACAATTTGTACTGGTAATATAAGATTATTTTGAATAGAAAAAAGAAAATATTATTACAAAGCAAAGCCTGGAAAAATAATGGATTACATAGAAAAATACTGGCATGAAAAGGTATATAACATCTTGTCCTTTTACTTTTCTAAGTTTAATTTTAACCATATTTCTTTTGATGATTGCATTTCTATGTGAAAAAGTGTGGAAACGAAACTAAAGAGTTTCAAATCTATGTTATGCTCTTGGATAACCCATTCGTTTTAGATGGAGGATAAATTATAAAACCATTAATGTGATAGTATCAGAATTCATAATTAGTGCCGATTCAAGGAGTCTTCATAGGGCTTTATCATGAGCAAGTTTAACTGTTTTGGTTTTTATGAAACTAAAAGAGTGGTTTTGGTGTGAAATATGGGCAAAATGTGCTTTCAGAGTATTGCTATTTTTTATATCTCTTTCATGTTCTGCCAGTTTTTTTTATATCTCTTTCATGTTCTGCAAGTTTTTTTATATCTCTTTCATGTTCTGCAAGTTTTTTTTACATCTCTTTCATGTTCTGCAAGTTTTTTTTATATCTCTTTCATGTTCTGCAAGTTTTTTTATATCTCTTTCATGTTCTGCAAGTTTTTTTTATATCTCTTTCATGTTCTGCAAGTTTTTTTATATCTCTTTCAATGTTCTGCAAGTTTTTTTATATCTCTTTCATGTTCTGCAAGTTTTTTTATATCTCTTTCATGTTCTGCAAGTTTTTTATATCTCTTTCATGTTCTGCAAGTTTTTTTATATCTCTTTCAATGTTCTGCAAGTTTTTTTTATATCTCTTTCATGTTCTGCAAGTTTTTTTATATCTCTTTCAATGTTCTGCAAGTTTTTTTTATATCTCTTTCATGTTCTGCAAGTTTTTTTTATATCTCTTTCATGTGCTGCAAGTTTTTTTTATATCTCTTTCAATGTTCTGCAAGTTTTTTTTATATCTCTTTCATGTTCTGCAAGTTTTTTTTATATCTCTTTCATGTTCTGCAAGTTTTTTTATATCTCTTTCATGTTCTGCAAGTTTTTTTATATCTCTTTCATGTTCTGCCAGTTTTTATATATCTCTTTCATGTTCTGCAAGTTTGTTTTTTTTATATCTCTTTCATGTTCTGCAAGTTTTTTTATATCTCTTTCACGTTCTGCAAGTTTTTTTTATATCTCTTTCATGTTCTGCAAGTTTTTTTATATCTCTTTCATGTTCTGCAAGTTTTTTTATATCTCTTTCATGTTCTGCAAGTTTTTTTATATCTCTTTCATGTTCTGCAAGTTTTTTTATATCTCTTTCAATGTTCTGCAAGTTTTTTTATATCTCTTTCATGTTCTGCAAGTTTTTTTATATCTCTTTCATGTTCTGCAAGTTTTTTATATCTCTTTCATGTTCTGCAAGTTTTTTTATATCTCTTTCAATGTTCTGCAAGTTTTTTTTATATCTCTTTCATGTTCTGCAAGTTTTTTTATATCTCTTTCAATGTTCTGCAAGTTTTTTTATATCTCTTTCATGTTCTGCAAGTTTTTTTTATATCTCTTTCATGTTCTGCAAGTTTTTTTTATATCTCTTTCAATGTTCTGCAAGTTTTTTTTATATCTCTTTCATGTTCTGCAAGTTTTTTTTATATCTCTTTCATGTTCTGCAAGTTTTTTTATATCTCTTTCATGTTCTGCAAGTTTTTTTATATCTCTTTCATGTTCTGCAAGTTTTTATATATCTCTTTCATGTTCTGCAAGTTTGTTTTTTTTATATCTCTTTCATGTTCTGCAAGTTTTTTTATATCTCTTTCACGTTCTGCAAGTTTTTTTTATATCTCTTTCATGTTCTGCAAGTTTTTTTATATCTCTTTCATGTTCTGCAAGTTTTTTTATATCTCTTTCATGTTCTGCAAGTTTTTTTATATCTCTTTCATGTTCTGCAAGTTTTTTTATATCTCTCTCATGTTCTGCAAGTTTTTTTTATATCTCTTCCATGTTCTGCAAGTTTTTTTTCATATCTCTTTCATGTTCTGCAAGTTTTTTTTTTATATCTCTTTCATGTTCTGCAAGTTTTTTTTATATCTCTTTCATGTTCTGCAAGTTTTTTTTCATATCTCTTTCATGTTCTGCAAGTCTTTTTTTATATCTCTTTCATGTTCTGCAAGTTTTTTTTTTATATCTCTTTCATGTTCTGCAAGTTTTTTTATATCTCTTTCATGTTCTGCAAGTTTTTTTTATATCTCTTTCATGTTCTGCAAGTTTTTTTATATCTCTTTCATGTTCTGCAAGTTTTTTTATATCTCTTTCATGTTCTGCAAGTTTTTTATATCTCTTTCATGTTCTGCAAGTTTTTTTATATCTCTTTCAATGTTCTGCAAGTTTTTTTTATATCTCTTTCATGTTCTGCAAGTTTTTTTATATCTCTTTCAATGTTCTGCGAGTTTTTTTATATCTCTTTCATGTTCTGCAAGTTTTTTTTATATCTCTTTCATGTTCTGCAAGTTTTTTTTATATCTCTTTCATGTTCTGCAAGTTTTTTTATATCTCTTTCATGTTCTGCAAGTTTTTTTATATCTCTTTCATGTTCTGCAAGTTTTTTTTTTTTATATCTCTTTCATGTTCTGCAAGTTTTTTTATATCTCTTTCATGTTCTGCAAGTTTTTTTATATCTCTTTCACGTTCTGCAAGTTTTTTTATATCTCTTTCATGTTCTGCAAGTTTTTTTATATCTCTTTCATGTTCTGCAAGTTTTTTTATATCTCTTTCATGTTCTGCAAGTTTTTTTATATCTCTTTCATGTTCTGCAAGTTTTTTTATATCTCTTTCATGTTCTGCAAGTTTTTTTTATATCTCTTTCATGTTCTGCAAGTTTTTTTATATCTCTTTCAATGTTCTGCAAGTTTTTTTTATATCTCTTTCATGTTCTGCAAGTTTTTTTTATATCTCTTTCATGTTCTGCAAGTTTTTTTTTATATCTCTTTCATGTTCTGCAAGTTTTTTTTATATCTCTTTCATGTTCTGCAAGTTTTTTTATATCTCTTTCATGTTCTGCAAGTTTTTTTTATATCTCTTTCATGTTCTGCAAGTTTTTTTTATATCTCTTTCATGTTCTGCAAGTTTTTTTATATCTCTTTCAATGTTCTGCAAGTTTTTTTTATATCTCTTTCATGTTCTGCAAGTTTTTTTTATATCTCTTTCATGTTCTGCAAGTTTTTTTTTATATCTCTTTCATGTTCTGCAAGTTTTTTTTATATCTCTTTCATGTTCTGCAAGTTTTTTTATATCTCTTTCATGTTCTGCAAGTTTTTTTTATATCTCTTTCATGTTCTGCAAGTTTTTTTTATATCTCTTTCATGTTCTGCAAGTTTTTTATATCTCTTTCATGTTCTGCAAGTTTTTTTATATCTCTTTCATGTTCTTCGAGTTTTTTTATATCTCTTTCATGTTCTTCAAGTTTTTTTATCATATCTCTTTCATGTTCTGCAAGTTTTTTTTATATCTCTTTCATGTTCTGCAAGTTTTTTTTATATCTCTTTCATGTTCTGCAAGTTTTTTTTATATCTCTTTCATGTTCTGCAAGTTTTTTTTATATCTCTTTCATGTTCTGCAAGTTTTTTTTTATATCTCTTTCATGTTCTGCAAGTTTTTTTTATATCTCTTTCATGTTCTGCAAGTTTTTTTTATATCTCTTTCATGTTCTGCAAGTTTTTTTATATCTCTTTCATGTTCTGCAAGTTTTTTTATATCTCTTTCATGTTCTGCAAGTTTTTTATATCTCTTTCATGTTCTGCAAGTTTTTTTATATCTCTTTCAATGTTCTGCAAGTTTTTTTTATATCTCTTTCATGTTCTGCAAGTTTTTTTTATATCTCTTTCAATGTTCTGCAAGTTTTTTTATATCTCTTTCATGTTCTGCAAGTTTTTTTTATATCTCTTTCATGTTCTGCAAGTTTTTTTTATATCTCTTTCATGTTCTGCAAGTTTTTTTATATCTCTTTCATGTTCTGCAAGTTTTTTTATATCTATTTCATGTTCTGCAAGTTTTTTTTTTTTTATATCTCTTTCATGTTCTGCAAGTTTTTTTATATCTCTTTCATGTTCTGCAAGTTTTTTTTATATCTCTTTCATGTTCTGCAAGTTTTTTTATATCTCTTTCATGTTCTGCAAGTTTTTTTATATCTCTTTCATGTTCTGCAAGTTTTTTTATATCTCTTTCATGTTCTGCAAGTTTTTTTTATATCTCTTTCATGTTCTGCAAGTTTTTTTATATCTCTTTCAATGTTCTGCAAGTTTTTTTATATCTCTTTCATGTTCTGCAAGTTTTTTTATATCTCTTTCATGTTCTGCAAGTTTTTTTATATCTCTTTCATGTTCTGCAAGTTTTTTTTATATCTCTTCCATGTTCTGCAAGTTTTTTTTCATATCTCTTTCATGTTCTGCAAGTTTTTTTTTTATATCTCTTTCATGTTCTGCAAGTTTTTTTTATATCTCTTTCATGTTCTGCAAGTTTTTTTTCATATCTCTTTCATGTTCTGCAAGTCTTTTTTTATATCTCTTTCATGTTCTGCAAGTTTTTTTTTTTATATCTCTTTCATGTTCTGCAAGTTTTTTTATATCTCTTTCATGTTCTGCAAGTTTTTTTTATATCTCTTTCATGTTCTGCAAGTTTTTTTATATCTCTTTCATGTTCTGCAAGTTTTTTTATATCTCTTTCATGTTCTGCAAGTTTTTTATATCTCTTTCATGTTCTGCAAGTTTTTTTATATCTCTTTCAATGTTCTGCAAGTTTTTTTTATATCTCTTTCATGTTCTGCAAGTTTTTTTATATCTCTTTCAATGTTCTGCGAGTTTTTTTATATCTCTTTCATGTTCTGCAAGTTTTTTTTATATCTCTTTCATGTTCTGCAAGTTTTTTTTATATCTCTTTCATGTTCTGCAAGTTTTTTTATATCTCTTTCATGTTCTGCAAGTTTTTTTATATCTCTTTCATGTTCTGCAAGTTTTTTTTTTTTTATATCTCTTTCATGTTCTGCAAGTTTTTTTATATCTCTTTCATGTTCTGCAAGTTTTTTTATATCTCTTTCACGTTCTGCAAGTTTTTTTATATCTCTTTCATGTTCTGCAAGTTTTTTATATCTCTTTCATGTTCTGCAAGTTTTTTTATATCTCTTTCATGTTCTGCAAGTTTTTTTATATCTCTTTCATGTTCTGCAAGTTTTTTTATATCTCTTTCATGTTCTGCAAGTTTTTTTTATATCTCTTTCATGTTCTGCAAGTTTTTTTATATCTCTTTCAATGTTCTGCAAGTTTTTTTTATATCTCTTTCATGTTCTGCAAGTTTTTTTTATATCTCTTTCATGTTCTGCAAGTTTTTTTTTATATCTCTTTCATGTTCTGCAAGTTTTTTTTATATCTCTTTCATGTTCTGCAAGTTTTTTTATATCTCTTTCATGTTCTGCAAGTTTTTTTTATATCTCTTTCATGTTCTGCAAGTTTTTTTTATATCTCTTTCATGTTCTGCAAGTTTTTTATATCTCTTTCATGTTCTGCAAGTTTTTTTATATCTCTTTCATGTTCTTCAAGTTTTTTTATATCTCTTTCATGTTCTTCAAGTTTTTTTATCATATCTCTTTCATGTTCTGCAAGTTTTTTTTATATCTCTTTCATGTTCTGCAAGTTTTTTTTATATCTCTTTCATGTTCTGCAAGTTTTTTTTATATCTCTTTCATGTTCTGCAAGTTTTTTTTATATCTCTTTCATGTTCTGCAAGTTTTTTTTTATATCTCTTTCATGTTCTGCAAGTTTTTTTTATATCTCTTTCATGTTCTGCAAGTTTTTTTTATATCTCTTTCATGTTCTGCAAGTTTTTTTATATCTCTTTCATGTTCTGCAAGTTTTTTTATATCTCTTTCATGTTCTGCAAGTTTTTTATATCTCTTTCATGTTCTGCAAGTTTTTTTTATATCTCTTTCATGTTCTGCAAGTTTTTTTTATATCTCTTTCATGTTCTGCAAGTTTTTTTATATCTCTTTCATGTTCTGCAAGTTTTTTTATATCTATTTCATGTTCTGCAAGTTTTTTTTTTTTTATATCTCTTTCATGTTCTGCAAGTTTTTTTATATCTCTTTCATGTTCTGCAAGTTTTTTTTATATCTCTTTCATGTTCTGCAAGTTTTTTTATATCTCTTTCATGTTCTGCAAGTTTTTTTATATCTCTTTCATGTTCTGCAAGTTTTTTTATATCTCTTTCATGTTCTGCAAGTTTTTTTTATATCTCTTTCATGTTCTGCAAGTTTTTTTATATCTATTTCATGTTCTGCAAGTTTTTTTTTTTTTATATCTCTTTTATGTTCTGCAAGTTTTTTTATATCTCTTTCATGTTCTGCAAGTTTTTTTTATATCTCTTTCATGTTCTGTAAGTTTTTTTTATATCTCTTTCATGTTCTGCAAGTTTTTTATATCTCTTTCATGTTCTGCAAGTTTTTTTATATCTCTTTCATGTTCTTCAAGTTTTTTTATATCTCTTTCATGTTCTTCAAGTTTTTTTATCATATCTCTTTCATGTTCTGCAAGTTTTTTTTTATATCTCTTTCATGTTCTGCAAGTTTTTTTTATATCTCTTTCATGTTCTGCAAGTTTTTTTTTATATCTCTTTCATGTTCTGCAAGTTTTTTTTATATCTCTTTCATGTTCTGCAAGTTTTTTTTTATATCTCTTTCATGTTCTGCAAGTTTTTTTTATATCTCTTTCATGTTCTGCAAGATTTTTTTCATATCTCTTTCATGTTCTGCAAGTTTTTTTTTATATCTCTTTCATGTTCTGCAAGTTTTTTTTATATCTCTTTCATGTTCTGCAAGTTTTTTTTTATATCTCTTTCATGTTCTGCAAGTTTTTTTTTATATCTCTTTCATGTTCTGCAAGTTTTTTTTGTATCTCTTTTATGTTCTGCAAGTTTTTTTATATCTCTTTCATGTTCTGCAAGTTTTTTTTATATCTCTTTCATGTTCTGCAAGTTTTTTTTTATATCTCTTTCATGTTCTGCAAGTTTTTTTTATATCTCTTTCATGTTCTGCATGTTTTTTTTCATATCTCTTTCATGTTCTGCAAGTTTTTTTTTTATATCTCTTTCATGTTCTGCAGGTTTTTTTATATCTCTTTCATGTTCTGCAAGTTTTTTTTATATCTCTTTCATGTTCTGCAAGTTTTTTTTTATATCTCTTTCATGTTCTGCAAGTTTTTTTTATATCTCTTTCATGTTCTGCAAGTTTTTTTTATATCTCTTTCATGTTCTGCAAGTTTTTTTACATCTCTTTCATGTTCTGCAAGTTTTTTTTTATCCCTTTCATGTTCTGCCAGTTTTTTTATATCTCTTTCATGTTCTGCAAGTTTTTTTATATCTCTTTCAATGTTCTGCAAGTTTTTTTTATATCTCTTTCATGTTCTGCAAGTTTTTTTACATCTCTTTCATGTTCTGCAAGTTTTTTTTTATATCTCTTTTATGTTCTGCAAGTTTTTTTATATCTCTTTCATGTTCTGCAAGTTTTTTATTTCTCTTTCATGTTCTGCAAGTTTTTTTATATCTCTCTCATGTTCTGCAAGTTTTTTTTATATCTCTTCCATGTTCTGCAAGTTTTTTTTCATATCTCTTTCATGTTCTGCAAGTTTTTTTTTTATATCTCTTCCATGTTCTGCAAGTTTTATTTATATCTCTTTCATGTTCTGCAAGTTTTTTTTCATATCTCTTTCATGTTCTGCAAGTCTTTTTTTATATCTCTTTCATGTTCTGCAAGTTTTTTTTTTATATCTCTTTCATGTTCTGCAAGTTTTTTTATATCTCTTTCATGTTCTGCAAGTTTTTTTATATCTCTTTCATGTTCTGCAAGTTTTTTTTACATCTCTTTCATGTTCTGCAAGTTTTTTTTATATCTCTTTCATGTTCTGCAAGTTTTTTTATATCTCTTTCATGTTCTGCAAGTTTTTTTATATCTCTTTCATGTTCTGCAAGTTTTTTTATATCTCTTTCAATGTTCTGCAAGTTTTTTTATATCTCTTTCATGTTCTGCAAGTTTTTTTTATATCTCTTTCATGTTCTGCAAGTTTTTTTTATATCTCTTTCAATGTTCTGCAAGTTTTTTTTATATCTCTTTCATGTTCTGCAAGTTTTTTTTATATCTCTTTCATGTTCTGCAAGTTTTTTTATATCTCTTTCATGTTCTGCAAGTTTTTTTATATCTCTTTCATGTTCTGCAAGTTTTTATATATCTCTTTCATGTTCTGCAAGTTTGTTTTTTTTATATCTCTCTCATGTTCTGCAAGTTTTTTATATCTCTTTCACGTTCTGCAAGTTTTTTTTATATCTCTTTCATGTTCTGCAAGTTTTTTTATATCTCTTTCATGTTCTTCAAGTTTTTTTATATCTCTTTCATGTTCTGCAAGTTTTTTTATATCTCTTTCATGTTCTGCAAGTTTTTTTATATCTCTTTCATGTTCTGCAAGTGTTTTTATATCTCTTTCATGTTCTGCAAGTTTTTTTTATATCTCTTTCATGTTCTGCAAGTTTTTTTATATCTCTTTCAATGTTCTGCAAGTTTTTTTTATATCTCTTTCATGTTCTGCAAGTTTTTTTTTATATCTCTTTCATGTTCTGCAAGTTTTTTTTATATCTCTTTCATGTTCTGCAAGTTTTTTTATATCTCTTTCATGTTCTGCAAGTTTTTTTTATATCTCTTTCATGTTCTGCAAGTTTTTTTTATATCTCTTTCATGTTCTGCAAGTTTTTTATATCTCTTTCATGTTCTGCAAGTGTTTTTTATATCTCTTTCATGTTCTGCAAGTTTTTTTATATCTCTTTCATGTTCTTCAAGTTTGTTTTTCATATCTCTTTCATGTTCTGCAAGTTTTTTTTTATATCTCTTTCATGTTCTGCAAGTTTTTTTTGTATCTCTTTCATGTTCTGCAAGTTTTGTTTTATATCTCTTTCATGTTCTGCAAGTTTTTTTTTATATCTCTTTCAATGTTCTGCAAGTTTTTTTATATCTCTTTCATGTTCTGCAAGTTTTTTTTTTATATCTCTTTCATGTTCTGCAAGTTTTTTTTATATCTCTTTCAATGTTCTGCAAGTTTTTTTTATATCTCTTCCATGTTCTGCAAGTTTTTTTTCATATCTCTTTCATGTTCTGCAAGTTTTTTTTTTATATCTCTTTCATGTTCTGCAAGTTTTTTTTATATCTCTTTCATGTTCTGCAAGTTTTTTTTCATATCTCTTTCATGTTCTGCAAGTCTTTTTTTATATCTCTTTCATGTTCTGCAAGTTTTTTTTTTATATCTCTTTCATGTTCTGCAAGTTTTTTTATATCTCTTTCATGTTCTGCAAGTTTTTTTTATATCTCTTTCATGTTCTGCAAGTTTTTTTATATCTCTTTCATGTTCTGCAAGTTTTTTTATATCTCTTTCATGTTCTGCAAGTTTTTTATATCTCTTTCATGTTCTGCAAGTTTTTTTATATCTCTTTCAATGTTCTGCAAGTTTTTTTTATATCTCTTTCATGTTCTGCAAGTTTTTTTATATCTCTTTCAATGTTCTGCAAGTTTTTTTATATCTCTTTCATGTTCTGCAAGTTTTTTTTATATCTCTTTCATGTTCTGCAAGTTTTTTTTTATATCTCTTTCATGTTCTGCAAGTTTTTTTTTTATATCTCTTTCATGTTCTGCAAGTTTTTTTTATATCTCTTTCATGTTCTGCAAGTTTTTTTATATCTCTTTCATGTTCTGCAAGTTTTTTTATATCTCTTTCATGTTCTGCAAGTTTTTTTTATATCTCTTTCATGTTCTGCAAGTTTTTTATATCTCTTTCATGTTCTGCAAGTTTTTTTATATCTCTTTCATGTTCTTCAAGTTTTTTTATATCTCTTTCATGTTCTTCAAGTTTTTTTATCATATCTCTTTCATGTTCTGCAAGTTTTTTTTTATATCTCTTTCATGTTCTGCAAGTTTTTTTTATATCTCTTTCATGTTCTGCAAGTTTTTTTTTATATCTCTTTCATGTTCTGCAAGTTTTTTTTATATCTCTTTCATGTTCTGCAAGTTTTTTTTTATATCTCTTTCATGTTCTGCAAGTTTTTTTTATATCTCTTTCATGTTCTGCAAGTTTTTTTATATCTCTTTCATGTTCTGCAAGTTTTTTTATATCTCTTTCATGTTCTGCAAGTTTTTTATATCTCTTTCATGTTCTGCAAGTTTTTTTATATCTCTTTCAATGTTCTGCAAGTTTTTTTTATATCTCTTTCATGTTCTGCAAGTTTTTTTATATCTCTTTACATGTTCTGCAAGTTTTTTTATATCTCTTTCATGTTCTGCAAGTTTTTTTTATATCTCTTTCATGTTCTGCAAGTTTTTTTTATATCTCTTTCATGTTCTGCAAGTTTTTTTATATCTCTTTCATGTTCTGCAAGTTTTTTTATATCTATTTCATGTTCTGCAAGTTTTTTTTTTTATCTCTTTCATGTTCTGCAAGTTTTTTTATATCTCTTTCATGTTCTGCAAGTTTTTTTTTATATCTCTTTCATGTTCTGCAAGTTTTTTTTGTATCTCTTTTATGTTCTGCAAGTTTTTTTATATCTCTTTCATGTTCTGCAAGTTTTTTTTATATCTCTTTCATGTTCTGCAAGTTTTTTTTATATCTCTTTCATGTTCTGCAAGTTTTTTTTATATCTCTTTCATGTTCTGCATGTTTTTTTTCATATCTCTTTCATGTTCTGCAAGTTTTTTTTTTATATCTCTTTCATGTTCTGCAGGTTTTTTTATATCTCTTTCATGTTCTGCAAGTTTTTTTTATATCTCTTTCATGTTCTGCAAGTTTTTTTTTATATCTCTTTCATGTTCTGCAAGTTTTTTTTATATCTCTTTCATGTTCTGCAAGTTTTTTTTATATCTCTTTCATGTTCTGCAAGTTTTTTTACATCTCTTTCATGTTCTGCAAGGTTTTTTTTATATCTCTTTCATGTTCTGCCAGTTTTTTTATATCTCTTTCATGTTCTGCAAGTTTTTTTATATCTCTTTCAATGTTCTGCAAGTTTTTTTTATATCTCTTTCATGTTCTGCAAGTTTTTTTACATCTCTTTCATGTTCTGCAAGTTTTTTTTTATATCTCTTTCATGTTCTGCAAGTTTTTTTATATCTCTTTCATGTTCTGCAAGTTTTTTTATTTCTCTTTCATGTTCTGCAAGTTTTTTTATATCTCTCTCATGTTCTGCAAGTTTTTTTTATATCTCTTCCATGTTCTGCAAGTTTTTTTTCATATCTCTATCATGTTCTGCAAGTTTTTTTTTTATATCTCTTTCATGTTCTGCAAGTTTTATTTATATCTCTTTCATGTTCTGCAAGTTTTTTTTCATATCTCTTTCATGTTCTGCAAGTCTTTTTTTATATCTCTTTCATGTTCTGCAAGTTTTTTTTTTATATCTCTTTCATGTTCTGCAAGTTTTTTTATATCTCTTTCATGTTCTGCAAGTTTTTTTATATCTCTTTCATGTTCTGCAAGTTTTTTTTACATCTCTTTCATGTTCTGCAAGTTTTTTTTATATCTCTTTCATGTTCTGCAAGTTTTTTTATATCTCTTTCATGTTCTGCAAGTTTTTTTATATCTCTTTCATGTTCTGCAAGTTTTTTTATATCTCTTTCAATGTTCTGCAAGTTTTTTTATATCTCTTTCATGTTCTGCAAGTTTTTTTATATCTCTTTCATGTTCTGCAAGTTTTTTATATCTCTTTCATGTTCTGCAAGTTTTTTTATATCTCTTTCAATGTTCTGCAAGTTTTTTTTATATCTCTTTCATGTTCTGCAAGTTTTTTTATATCTCTTTCAATGTTCTGCAAGTTTTTTTATATCTCTTTCATGTTCTGCAAGTTTTTTTTATATCTCTTTCATGTTCTGCAAGTTTTTTTTATATCTCTTTCAATGTTCTGCAAGTTTTTTTTATATCTCTTTCATGTTCTGCAAGTTTTTTTTATATCTCTTTCATGTTCTGCAAGTTTTTTTATATCTCTTTCATGTTCTGCAAGTTTTTTTATATCTCTTTCATGTTCTGCAAGTTTTTATATATCTCTTTCATGTTCTGCAAGTTTGTTTTTTTTATATCTCTTTCATGTTCTGCAAGTTTTTTTATATCTCTTTCACGTTCTGCAAGTTTTTTTTATATCTCTTTCATGTTCTGCAAGTTTTTTTATATCTCTTTCATGTTCTGCAAGTTTTTTTATATCTCTTTCATGTTCTGCAAGTTTTTTTATATCTCTTTCATGTTCTGCAAGTTTTTTTATATCTCTTTCATGTTCTGCAAGTGTTTTTATATCTCTTTCATGTTCTGCAAGTTTTTTTTATATCTCTTTCAGGTTCTGCAAGTTTTTTTATATCTCTTTCAATGTTCTGCAAGTTTTTTTTATATCTCTTTCATGTTCTGCAAGTTTTTTTTTATATCTCTTTCATGTTCTGCAAGTTTTTTTTTATATCTCTTTCATGTTCTGCAAGTTTTTTTTATATCTCTTTCATGTTCTGCAAGTTTTTTTATATCTCTTTCATGTTCTGCAAGTTTTTTTTATATCTCTTTCATGTTCTGCAAGTTTTTTTTATATCTCTTTCATGTTCTGAAAGTTTTTTATATCTCTTTCATGTTCTGCAAGTGTTTTTTATATCTCTTTCATGTTCTGCAAGTTTTTTTATATCTCTTTCATGTTCTTCAAGTTTGTTTTTCATATCTCTTTCATGTTCTGCAAGTTTTTTTTTATATCTCTTTCATGTTCTGCAAGTTTTTTTTGTATCTCTTTCATGTTCTGCAAGTTTTTTTTATATCTCTTTCAAGTTCTGCAAGGTTTTTTTTATATCTCTTTCAATGTTCTGCAAGTTTTTTTATATCTCTTTCATGTTCTGCAAGTTTTTTTTTATATCTCTTTCATGTTCTGCAAGTTTTTTTTATATCTCTTTCAATGTTCTGCAAGTTTTTTTATATCTCTTTCATGTTCTGCAAGTTTTTTTTATATCTCTTTCATGTTCTGCAAGTTTTTTTATATCTCTTTCATGTACTGCAAGTTTTTTTATATCTCTTTCATGTTCTGCAAGTTTTTATATATCTCTTTCATGTTCTGCAAGTTTTTTTTTTATATCTCTTTCATGTTCTGCAAGTTTTTTTATATCTCTTTCATGTTCTGCAAGTTTTTTTATATCTCTTTCACGTTCTGCAAGTTTTTTTATATCTCTTTCATGTTCTGCAAGTTTTTTTATATCTCTTTCATGTTCTGCAAGTTTTTTTATATCTCTTTCATGTTCTGCAAGTTTTTTTTATATCTCTTTCATGTTCTGCAAGTGTTTTTATATCTCTTTCATGTTCTGCAAGTTTTTTTTATATCTCTTTCATGTTCTGCAAGTTTTTTTATATCTCTTTCAATGTTCTGCAAGTTTTTTTTTATATCTCTTTCATGTTCTGCAAGTTTTTTTATATCTCTTTCATGTTCTTCAAGTTTTTTTTTCATATCTCTTTCATGTTCTGCAAGTTTTTTTTTATATCTCTTTCATGTTCTGCAAGTTTTTTTTATATCTCTTTCATGTTCTGCAAGTTTTTTTTATATCTCTTTCATGTTCTGCAAGTTTTTTTTATATCTCTTTCATGTTCTGCAAGTTTTTTTATATCTCTTTCATGTTCTGCAAGTTTTTTTTTATATCTCTTTCATGTTTGGCAAGTTTTTTTTATATCTCTTTCATGTTCTGCAAGTTTTTTTTTGTATCTCTTTCATGTTCTGCAAGTTTTTTTTATATCTCTTTCATGTTCTGCAAGTTTTTTTTTATATCTCTTTCATGTTCTGCAAGTTTTTTTTATATCTCTTTCATGTTCTGCAAGTTTTTTTTATATCTCTTTCATGTTCTGCCAGTTTTTTTATATCTCTTTCATGTTCTGCAAGTTTTTTTATATCTCTTTCAATGTTCTGCAAGTTTTTTTTATATCTCTTTTATGTTCTGCAAGTTTTTTTATATCTCTTTCAATGTTCTGCAAGTTTTTTTATATCTCTTTCATGTTCTGCAAGTTTTTTTTTATATCTCTTTCATGTTCTGCAAGTTTTTTTATATCTCTTTCAATGTTCTGCAAGTTTTTTTATATCTCTTTCATGTTCTTCAAGTTTTTTTTTTATATCTCTTTCATGTTCTGCAAGTTTTTTTATATCTCTTTCAATGTTCTGCAAGTTTTTTTACATCTCTTTCATGTTCTGCAAGTTTTTTTATATCTCTTTCATGTTCTTCAAGTTTTTTTTTCATATCTCTTTCATGTTCTGCAAGTTTTTTTTATATCTCTTTCATGTTCTGCAAGTTTTTTTTTATATCTCTTTCATGTTCTGCAAGTTTTTTTTATATGTCTTTCATGTTCTGCAAGGTTTTTTTTATATCTCTTTCATGTTCTGCAAGTTTTTTTATATCTCTTTCATGTTCTGCAATTTTTTTATATCTCTTTCAATGTTCTGCAAGTTTTTTTTATATCTCTTTTATGTTCTGCAAGTTTTTTTATATCTCTTTCAATGTTCTGCAAGTTTTTTTATATCTCTTTCATGTTCTGCAAGTTTTTTTTTATATCTCTTTCATGTTCTGCAAGTTTTTTTATATCTCTTTCAATGTTCTGCAAGTTTTTTTATATCTCTTTCATGTTCTGCAATTTTTTTTTTTATATCTCTTTCATGTTCTGCAAGTTTTTTTATATCTCTTTCAATGTTCTGCAAGTTTTTTTACATCTCTTTCATGTTCTGCAAGTTTTTTTATATCTCTTTCATGTTCTTCAAGTTTTTTTTTCATATCTCTTTCATGTTCTGCAAGTTTTTTTTATATCTCTTTCATGTTCTGCAAGTTTTTTTTATATCTCTTTCATGTTCTGCAAGTTTTTTTTATATGTCTTTCATGTTCTGCAAGGTTTTTTTTATATCTCTTTCATGTTCTGCAAGTTTTTTTATATCTCTTTCAATGTTCTGCAAGTTTTTTTATATCTCTTTCATGTTCTGCAAGTTTTTTTTACATCTCTTTCATGTTCTGCAAGTTTTTTTTATATCTCTTTCATGTTCTGCAAGTTTTTTTTATATCTCTTTCATGTTCTGCAAGTTTTTTTATATCTCTTTCATGTTCTGCAAGTTTTTTTTATATCTCTTTCAATGTTCTGCAAGTTTCTTTATATCTCTTTCATGTTCTGCAAGTTTTTTTATATCTCTTTCATGTTCTGCAAGGTTTTTTATATCTCTTTCATGTTCTGCAAGTTTTTTTATATCTCTTTCAATGTTCTGCAAGTTTTTTTTATATCTCTTTCATGTTCTGCAAGTTTTTTTATATCTCTTTCAATGTTCTGCAAGTTTTTTCATATCTCTTTCATGTTCTGCAAGTTTTTTTATATCTCTTTCATGTTCTGCAAGTTTTTTTTATATCTCTTTCAATGTTCTGCAAGTTTTTTTATATCTCTTTCATGTTCTGCAAGTTTTTTTTATATCTCTTTCATGTTCTGCAAGTTTTTTTATATCTCTTTTATGTTCTGCAAGTTTTTTTATATCTCTTTCATGTTCTGCAAGTTTTTTTATATCTCTTTCATGTTCTGCAAGTTTTTTTTTTTTATATCTCTTTCATTTTCTGCAAGTTTTTTTATATCTCTTTCATGTTCTGCAAGTTTTTTTATATCTCTTTCATGTTCTGCAAGTTTTTTTGTATCTCTTTTATGTTCTGCAAGGTTTTTTTTATATCTCTTTCATGTTCTGCAAGTTTTTTTATATCTCTTTCATGTTCTGCAAGTTTTTTTTTATATCTCTTTCATGTTCTGCAAGTTTTTTTTTATATCTCTTTCATGTTCTGCAAGTTTTTTTTTGTATCTCTTTCATGTTCTGCAAGTTTTTTTTTATATCTCTTTCATGTTCTGCAAGTTTTTTTTTATATCTCTTTCATGTTCTGCAAGTTTTTTGTATATCTCTTTCATGTTCTGCAAGTTTTTTTTATATCTCTTTCATGTTCTGCCAGTTTTTTTATATCTCTTTCATGTTCTGCAAGTTTTTTTATATCTCTTTCAATGTTCTGCAAGTTTTTTTTATATCTCTTTTATGTTCTGCAAGTTTTTTTATATCTCTTTCAATGTTCTGCAAGTTTTTTTATATCTCTTTCATGTTCTGCAAGTTTTTTTTTATATCTCTTTCATGTTCTGCAAGTGTTTTTATATCTCTTTCAATGTTCTGCAAGTTTTTTTATATCTCTTTCATGTTCTGCAAGTTTTTTTTTTATATCTCTTTCATGTTCTGCAAGTTTTTTTATATCTCTTTCAATGTTCTGCAAGTTTTTTTACATCTCTTTCATGTTCTGCAAGTTTTTTTATATCTCTTTCATGTTCTTCAAGTTTTTTTTTCATATCTCTTTCATGTTCTGCAAGTTTTTTTTATATCTCTTTCATGTTCTGCAAGTTTTTTTTTATATCTCTTTCATGTTCTGCAAGTTTTTTTTATATGTCTTTCATGTTCTGCAAGGTTTTTTTTATATCTCTTTCATGTTCTGCAAGTTTTTTTATATCTCTTTCATATTCTGCAAGTTTTTTTATATCTCTTTCATGTTCTGCAAGTTTTTTTTACATCTCTTTCATGTTCTGCAAGTTTTTTTTATATCTCTTTCATGTTCTGCAAGTTTTTTTATATCTCTTTCATGTTCTGCAAGTTTTTTTATATCTCTTTCATGTTCTGCAAGTTTTTTTTATATCTCTTTCAATGTTCTGCAAGTTTCTTTATATCTCTTTCATGTTCTGCAAGTTTTTTTATATCTCTTTCATGTTCTGCAAGGTTTTTTATATCTCTTTCATGTTCTGCAAGTTTTTTTATATCTCTTTCAATGTTCTGCAAGTTTTTTTTATATCTCTTTCATGTTCTGCAAGTTTTTTTATATCTCTCTCAATGTTCTGCAAGTTTTTTCATATCTCTTTCATGTTCTGCAAGTTTTTTTATATCTCTTTCATGTTCTGCAAGTTTTTTTTATATCTCTTTCAATGTTCTGCAAGTTTTTTTATATCTCTTTCATGTTCTGCAAGTTTTTTTTATATCTCTTTCATGTTCTGCAAGTTTTTTTATATCTCTTTTATGTTCTGCAAGTTTTTTTATATCTCTTTCATGTTCTGCAAGTTTTTTTATATCTCTTTCATGTTCTGCAAGTTTTTTTTTTTATATCTCTTTCATTTTCTGCAAGTTTTTTTATATCTCTTTCATGTTCTGCAAGTTTTTTTATATCTCTTTCATGTTCTGCAAGTTTTTTTATATCTCTTTCATGTTCTGCAAGTTTTTTTATATCTCTTTCATGTTCTGCAAGTTTTTTTATATCTCTTTCATGTTCTGCAAGTTTTTTTATATCTCTTTCATGTTCTGCAAGTTTTTTTATATCTCTTTCACGTTCTGCAAGTTTTTTTATATCTCTTTCATGTTCTGCAAGTTTTTTTTATATCTCTTTCATGTTCTGCAATTTTTTTTTTATCTCTTTCAATGTTCTGCAAGTTTTTTTTATATCTCTTTCATGTTCTGCACGTTTTTTTTTATATCTCTTTCATGTTCTGCAAGTTTTTTTTATATCTCTTTCATGTTCTGCAAGTTTTTTTTATATCTCTTTCATGTTCTGCAAGTTTTTTTTATATCTCTTTCATGTTCTGCAAGTTTTTTTTATATCTCTTTCATGTTCTGCAAGGTTTTTTTTATATCTCTTTCATGTTCTGCAAGTTTTTTTATATCTCTTTCATGTTCTGCAAGTTTTTTTTTATATCTCTTTCATGTTCTGCAAGTTTTTTTTTATATCTCTTTCATGTTCTGCAAGTTTTTTTTTGTATCTCTTTCATGTTCTGCAAGTTTTTTTTTATATCTCTTTCATGTTCTGCAAGTTTTTTTTTATATCTCTTTCATGTTCTGCGAGTTTTTTTTATATCTCTTTCATGTTCTGCAAGTTTTTTTTATATCTCTTTAATGTTCTGCCAGTTTTTTTATATCTCTTTCATGTTCTGCAAGTTTTTTTATATCTCTTTCAATGTTCTGCAAGTTTTTTTTATATCTCTTTTATGTTCTGCAAGTTTTTTTATAACTTTTTCAATGTTCTGCAAGTTTTTTTATATCTCTTTCATGTTCTGCACGTTTTTTTTTATATCTCTTTCATGTTCTGCAAGTTTTTTTATATCTCTTTCATGTTCTGCAAGTTTTTTTTATATCTCTTTCAATGTTCTGCAAGTTTTTTTTTTATATCTCTTTCATGTTCTGCAAGTTTTTTTATATCTCTTTCATGTTCTGCAAGGTTTTTTATATCTCTTTCATGTTCTGCAAGTTTTTTTATATCTCTTTCAATGTTCTGCAAGTTTTTTTTATATCTCTTTCATGTTCTGCAAGTTTTTTTATATCTCTTTCAATGTTCTGCAAGTTTTTTCATATCTCTTTCATGTTCTGCAAGTTTTTTTATATCTCTTTCATGTTCTGCAAGTTTTTTTTATATCTCTTTCAATGTTCTGCAAGTTTTTTTATATCTCTTTCATGTTCTGCAAGTTTTTTTTATATCTCTTTCATGTTCTGCAAGTTTTTTTATATCTCTTTTATGTTCTGCAAGTTTTTTTATATCTCTTTCATGTTCTGCAAGTTTTTTTATATCTCTTTCATGTTCTGCAAGTTTTTTTTTTTTTATATCTCTTTCATTTTCTGCAAGTTTTTTTATATCTCTTTCATGTTCTGCAAGTTTTTTTATATCTCTTTCATGTTCTGCAAGTTTTTTTGTATCTCTTTTATGTTCTGCAAGGTTTTTTTTATATCTCTTTCATGTTCTGCAAGTTTTTTTATATCTCTTTCATGTTCTGCAAGTTTTTTTTTATATCTCTTTCATGTTCTGCAAGTTTTTTTTTATATCTCTTTCATGTTCTGCAAGTTTTTTTTTGTATCTCTTTCATGTTCTGCAAGTTTTTTTTTATATCTCTTTCATGTTCTGCAAGTTTTTTTTTATATCTCTTTCATGTTCTGCAAGTTTTTTTATATCTCTTTCATGTTCTGCAAGTTTTTTTTATATCTCTTTCATGTTCTGCCAGTTTTTTTATATCTCTTTCATGTTCTGCAAGTTTTTTTATATCTCTTTCAATGTTCTGCAAGTTTTTTTTATATCTCTTTTATGTTCTGCAAGTTTTTTTATATCTCTTTCAATGTTCTGCAAGTTTTTTTATATCTCTTTCATGTTCTGCAAGTTTTTTTTTATATCTCTTTCATGTTCTGCAAGTGTTTTTATATCTCTTTCAATGTTCTGCAAGTTTTTTTATATCTCTTTCATGTTCTGCAAGTTTTTTTTTTATATCTCTTTCATGTTCTGCAAGTTTTTTTATATCTCTTTCAATGTTCTGCAAGTTTTTTTACATCTCTTTCATGTTCTGCAAGTTTTTTTATATCTCTTTCATGTTCTTCAAGTTTTTTTTTCATATCTCTTTCATGTTCTGCAAGTTTTTTTTATATCTCTTTCATGTTCTGCAAGTTTTTTTTTATATCTCTTTCATGTTCTGCAAGTTTTTTTTATATGTCTTTCATGTTCTGCAAGGTTTTTTTTATATCTCTTTCATGTTCTGCAAGTTTTTTTATATCTCTTTCATATTCTGCAAGTTTTTTTATATCTCTTTCATGTTCTGCAAGTTTTTTTTACATCTCTTTCATGTTCTGCAAGTTTTTTTTATATCTCTTTCATGTTCTGCAAGTTTTTTTATATCTCTTTCATGTTCTGCAAGTTTTTTTATATCTCTTTCATGTTCTGCAAGTTTTTTTTATATCTCTTTCAATGTTCTGCAAGTTTCTTTATATCTCTTTCATGTTCTGCAAGTTTTTTTATATCTCTTTCATGTTCTGCAAGGTTTTTTATATCTCTTTCATGTTCTGCAAGTTTTTTTATATCTCTTTCAATGTTCTGCAAGTTTTTTTTATATCTCTTTCATGTTCTGCAAGTTTTTTTATATCTCTTTCAATGTTCTGCAAGTTTTTTCATATCTCTTTCATGTTCTTCAAGTTTTTTTATATCTCTTTCATGTTCTGCAAGTTTTTTTTATATCTCTTTCAATGTTCTGCAAGTTTTTTTATATCTCTTTCATGTTCTGCAAGTTTTTTTTATATCTCTTTCATGTTCTGCAAGTTTTTTTATATCTCTTTTATGTTCTGCAAGTTTTTTTATATCTCTTTCATGTTCTGCAAGTTTTTTTATATCTCTTTCATGTTCTGCAAGTTTTTTTTTTTATATCTCTTTCATTTTCTGCAAGTTTTTTTATATCTCTTTCATGTTCTGCAAGTTTTTTTATATCTCTTTCATGTTCTGCAAGTTTTTTTATATCTCTTTCATGTTCTGCAAGTTTTTTTATATCTCTTTCATGTTCTGCAAGTTTTTTTATATCTCTTTCATGTTCTGCAAGTTTTTTTATATCTCTTTCATGTTCTGCAAGTTTTTTTATATCTCTTTCACGTTCTGCAAGTTTTTTTATATCTCTTTCATGTTCTGCAAGTTTTTTTTATATCTCTTTCATGTTCTGCAAGTTTTTTTATATCTCTTTCAATGTTCTGCAAGTTTTTTTTATATCTCTTTCATGTTCTGCACGTTTTTTTTTATATCTCTTTCATGTTCTGCAAGTTTTTTTTATATCTCTTTCATGTTCTGCAAGTTTTTTTTTATATCTCTTTCATGTTCTGCAAGTTTTTTTTATATCTCTTCCATGTTCTGCAAGTTTTTTTTATATCTCTTTCATGTTCTGCAAGTTTTTTTTATATCTCTTTCATTTTCTGCAAGTATTTTTATATCTCTTTCATGTTCTGCAAGTTTTTTATATCTCTTTCATGTTCTGCAAGTTTTTTTATATCTCTTTCATGTTCTGCAAGTTTTTTTATATCTCTTTCATGTTCTTCAAGTTTTTTTTTCATATCTCTTTCATGTTCTGCAAGTTTTTTTTATATCTCTTTCATGTTCTGCAAGTTTTTTTTATATCTCTTTCATGTTCTGCAAGTTTTTTTTATATCTCTTTCATGTTCTGCAAGGTTTTTTTTATATCTCTTTCATGTTCTGCAAGTTTTTTTATATCTCTTTCATGTTCTGCAAGTTTTTTTTTATATCTCTTTCATGTTCTGCAAGTTTTTTTTTATATCTCTTTCATGTTCTGCAAGTTTTTTTTTGTATCTCTTTCATGTTCTGCAAGTTTTTTTTTATATCTCTTTCATGTTCTGCAAGTTTCTTTTTATATCTCTTTCATGTTCTGCGAGTTTTTTTTATATCTCTTTCATGTTCTGCAAGTTTTTTTTATATCTCTTTAATGTTCTGCCAGTTTTTTTATATCTCTTTCATGTTCTGCAAGTTTTTTTATATCTCTTTCAATGTTCTGCAAGTTTTTTTTATATCTCTTTTATGTTCTGCAAGTTTTTTTATAACTTTTTCAATGTTCTGCAAGTTTTTTTATATCTCTTTCATGTTCTGCAAGTTTTTTTTTATATCTCTTTCATGTTCTGCAAGTTTTTTTATATCTCTTTCAATGTTCTGCAAGTTTTTTTATATCTCTTTCATGTTCTGCAAGTTTTTTTTTTATATCTCTTTCATGTTCTGCAAGTTTTTTTATATCTCTTTCAATGTTCTGCAAGTTTTTTTACATCTCTTTCATGTTCTGCAAGTTTTTTTATATCTCTTTCATGTTCTTCAAGTTTTTTTTTCATATCTCTTTCATGTTCTGCAAGTTTTTTTTATATCTCTTTCATGTTCTGCAAGTTTTTTTTATATCTCTTTCATGTTCTGCAAGTTTTTTTTATATGTCTTTCATGTTCTGCAAGGTTTTTTTTATATCTCTTTCATGTTCTGCAAGTTTTTTTATATCTCTTTCATGTTCTGCAAGTTTTTTTTTATATCTCTTTCATGTTCTGCAAGTTTTTTTTTATATCTCTTTCATGTTCTGCAAGTTTTTTTTTGTATCTCTTTCATGTTCTGCAAGTTTTTTTTTATATCTCTTTCATGTTCTGCAAGTTTTTTTTTATATCTCTTTCATGTTCTGCAAGTTTTTTTTATATCTCTTTCATGTTCTGCAAGTTTTTTTTATATCTCTTTCATGTTCTGCCAGTTTTTTTATATCTCTTTCATGTTCTGCAAGTTTTTTTATATCTCTTTCAATGTTCTGCAAGTTTTTTTTATATCTCTTTTATGTTCTGCAAGTTTTTTTATATCTCTTTCAATGTACTGCAAGTTTTTTTTATATCTCTTTCATGTTCTGCAAGTTTTTTTTTTATATCTCTTTCATGTTCTGCAAGTTTTTTTATATCTCTTTCAATGTTCTGCAAGTTTTTTTACATCTCTTTCATGTTCTGCAAGTTTTTTTTATATCTCTTTCAATGTTTTGCAAGTTTTTTTATATCTCTTTCAATGTTCTGCAAGTTTTTTTATATCTCTTTCATGTTCTGCAAGTATTTTTACATCTCTTTCAATGTTCTGCAAGTTTTTTTTATATCTCTTTCATGTTCTGCAATTTTTTTTATATCTCTTTCATGTTCTGCAAGTTTTTTTTACATCTCTTTTATGTTCTGCAAGTTTTTTTTATATCTCTTTCATGTTCTGCAAGTTTTTTTTATATCTCTTTCAATGTTCTGCAAGTTTTTTTTTATATCTCTTTCATGTTCTGCAAGTTTTTTTTATATCTCTTTCAATGTTCTGCAAGTTTTTTTTTTATATCTCATTCATGTTCTGCAAGTTTTTTTTATATCTCTTTCAATGTTCTGCAAGTTTTTTTATATCTCTTTCATGTTCTGCAAGTTTTTTTATATCTCTTTCATGTTCTGCATGTTTTTTTTATATCTCTTTCAATGTTCTGCAAGTTTGTTTTATATCTCTTTCATGTTCTGCAAGATTTTTTTTATATCTCTTTCATGTTCTGCAAGTTTTTCTCTCAAATCTCGTCGGGTTTCTCCTACATGTATTTGACAGCAGCCATTGCAGTTCATTACAGGGGATGGTATATATTCCAGTGTTAGATGTGGGGTTTCTGGTAGGGTGCTTTCTGGTTTTCAATATATGAACTATAGTTAATGATGTGGTTTGTATCGTTTGTATTTCTAATTTGTTTAGGGTATTACAAATTGTAGTGTTGTTGGCATGAGTGGATATGAGAAAATGTGTATTTAATAGGGAAGTATTTGGTTTGTTATATTTATGCTTATTTGTATTAGAGAATATATTATTATTGCTTTTTCATTGCATTTGATATTAAATAAAGAGGATATTTTGATGCTTTTAGTGACCTTTTAATACGTTGGAGGTTTTGTCAAGACTAAAAGCATGTAAAAATAAACCGATTATCATGCCAGACTTTATTCTGTTATTAAGGTGTGAGTAAAAGTATATGTAGTCGTTTTTGTATGTTTTTCTGATGTACGTTTAATAGCAAATTACTTTTGGATTTTATAATGTGTATGTCTATAAATGGTAGGCAATTATTTTGTTTTGTTTTGTGAGGGAATCCCATTTTTTGTTTACAGAAAGTGTTATTAAATTGGAAATAGGTCATGCAGGTAATAAGTTTAATTATCTGTATTAGTGAAAAAGGTAAGCCTAAGTTAATTTTATTTAAGTGAATGTGCAGCAAGTTTAAGCACTTTTTTTGATGAGGCAATTAGTATATAAATAAAACTTTGTCCAAATCTATGTGTGAATTTATTATGTATTTCGGTATTTTTCTTTTGTTTAATAGGTCACCAGTGTTCTTTATATGTCTGTTGCTTATGGTATGGATGCTGGCAATGGTTCATGCGATTCTGTATGTGGCTTTGCCAATATTTGATATAATTGGGCGGAATTTTTTTCTGTTGTAGGGGGTTGTAGCTAATGCCTTAGATTCTCAAAAAAGGTGGGAGATTTGATGCTTTAGAAGATTAGCTGAAGATATTTTTCGATATAGTTTGGGAAAATATTTAAAGTTTTAAAGATTTAGGTAAACATGTTGGTATAATGTTTTCCTCAATCAAAAATATTGTCTGGTTGTTGTGGGAGTTTGTTGCATATAAAGTGTTTTTGTATATATGTAGGTTGGTGGGTTGTTTTTGTTTTACGGCATATCAACCCTGTCTAGATTATTTAATGCTGAATCCAGTTATTTTGGGAATACTATTTGATGTTGTATCCAGTTATTTTATATGAGATTTTTATTCTTCACGCTCTTTGTATTTTCAATCGTTAGTTCGTAGCTTTTGATTTGGTGTCTTTATAGTGGATTTTATCATTTTTGTTCTCTGTCTTGCAGAATATGGTTTGTTTTGCAATGGGAGGGGGAAAATAGTTACAGTATTATTGATCGGTACATTTGGAGTTGGAAAACCAGTCAGAAAGTGGGGGGGGATAGAAAGAGAAAGCGTAAATAGGAGGATGGAAAAGTGGGGAAAAGGCAGGTTGTTTTTGTTTTTGCAGAATATAAGGTTTTTTGGGGTTATATTTTTTGGAAGAGTCCTATTTCTTTAATGTAAGATAAGATTTTTCCGGTGTTGTTCTTTTTGAAGATCAATTTCTTTGTAGTTTTTTTTTTCTATTTTGTGAAAGATCTATGCAGATGTTTTACAGTAAGTGGTACTTGACAGGGAATGCATTTGGGTTGAGTTTCTCCTTTTAGAAGATAAGAATGCGTTAGGTGTGTGTGACCTATTCTAAGTTTTGTTAAAATGACATTTTGTTTTCTGTTTGTTTTTTGATGATCCCGCCTCCACTCTCCAAGTGTGGGTTTTATCTCTTCTCTTCTTCTATCTATCTATCTTCTTCTATCTTCTATTCTTTCTATCTTCTATTCTTCTATCTATCTATCTATCTATCTTCTTCTCTATATAAATAAAATGAACTCATTTTTTCCCCTCCGACTTTGACATTTATAGGACTGCGCCTGTATACATTTGGTGCAGCCGTATCAATCACAAACTGAATCGCGACATCTGTCGTATGTTATAGGCTTGTTAGCTGTCCAGTATCTTGCTGATCATAGTTTCCTATATTCTGTCTGGTGAGGGTCCAGAGGGTCCACTGTAAAAATCGGTTACATTTAATGGAAGTAGTAAAGTATACTCTCTCTAACAAATTCATCCTACCACCGCCACTCACTTACACCATTCCAGAACGTTCACAGGAGACATTTAAAACCGACCACCGGTTAGAATTTATCTAAAAACTGGTCTGGACTTACGCTGAAACGAACCACGGTTACTTTGCCATTGAATAGCATAAAACATAAATACAATTTATAAAGCATTTATTATAATAAAATTAGATTAAAACAGAAAACAATCCGTTACCTGGAATTGAATTCACAATTACATTACTTCGATTTCGTTATAACCCGCGTGGTTAGAGTTTAATGAAAACCTGGATTTACATTTACGTGAAATGCACCAAACTTATTTTCACAAACACAACTTCCGTTTTCCTCTTTCCTTTCGTTCTTTTATTTTCTTTCTTTCTTCGTAAGGACATGTTTTCGTTGCCATAGTAACAACTTTTTATCGACATTGTTTCACTGTTTATGCATATTGAAACAAAATACATTACTACACATTAATAAAATAATTTCCCAACTTCTTTTTTGGTTTGTAGTTTAATGTGTTGAATTAAACTTCTTTTCTTTTTTTTTCCATTATAATTTCTCATTACAACAATAGTTATCGACCCTGGTTCTTTGCCTGACAAACGACATCTGTCGGCGGTTCTTGAAACTAAATTACACGCATTCACTCCATGTTACTAACATGCAGAAGTGCCATTGGTGCCATACCTGTTATTGTAAATTAACACTCTTAGCTATTTCCGTAAAATGAGATTCTACTTTTTTAGGCGCATTTGCACCCTCCCCATGTTAAGAATGGCTTCTTAAATAATAACGTTATTACAGCACGAAAAAAACATTACACTTTAATCTTAGAAATACGATTTAAAATATAGCGCGGATCATCAGTGCACTGCACTAGCACCCATTTTCTTGCTAATAAATGTTTAGTAATTATTCTTCTTTTAATATTCATAAACAGTAAAAACGTCGGCATTTAAACATAAAATGCTATTAAAAAAGAAAATAACATTGTTAAACGTAAGTATTATTTCAATATTCAATAAGATATTATTAATAAATGTGTAGTAAAAAAAAAAAAAGATATTAATAAATGTTTAGTAATGTATTTTATTTCAATATTCATAAACATTAACGTTGTCATTTAAAAAGAGTAAGAAAAAACATCCGAGCAACGCCGGGTACCCCTGCTAGTATTGTATCATTTGTTATTTGTATTTTTATTCCATTGCCGGGTACCCCTGCTAGTATTGTATAATTTGTTATTTGTATTTTTATTCCATTGACTTTGCCATTTATCAACTATATAACTGTTGATCAGGGGTCCAATATCCGTGTATGGGATCCTGTGCCCATGAAGGTTCAACTTCATTGCCTCCTTAGCCATAGCATCGGCTCTTTCATTGCCCCTGATTCCCATGTGGCTAGTGATCCAGGTGAATATTATTTTCTTTTGGTCGGTAATGAGATTTATTTTGTTTAGGAGTTTGATAATTATAGGATTCTCCTGTTTTCTATTTTTTATAGCTATTAAAACAGATAGCAGGTCAGAGAATATAATAAATTTTTCTGAGTTGTCCAGTGCTAAATCTATGGCTCTGGTTTCAGCACTAAATATAGAAGCTTCGGTCGGAAGTCGTTTGCTAATTGTTGTATTGTTATAGATAGCTGCACATCCAACTCTATTGTTATCCTTCGAGCCATCTGTGTATATGTATGTATAGTCAGAGTAGCTTAGCTTGATATTTTTAAGTTCTTGAAATATGGCAGGATTTGTTTTTGATTTTTCATTTAAGTTGAGCATTACATCTGGTTTTCTCGTAGTCGATGCTCTGTTTCGGATATTATAGAATGGTGGATATTTGTTATTGGAATTTGAGATTCTTCTATACTGGTTTCCATTCGAAGTCCGAAGGATTTTATGGCTTTTTCTTTTCTGTTAAATAAGTTTCTATATTTGGGATCAAAGGTACATTGATAAGCAGGGTGTGTTGGGCAAGATTTTAGTTTCAAGTAATATTTTAAACCAAATTTTTCCTGTCTGAGCTTTAAGGGTGCTTCGTGGGCTTCTGCATATAGACTTTCTTTGGGAGATGTTCGATATGCTCCCTCATGGTGAATGGGGTCAAGGATATTTATGTAGGAAGATCTTGCTGACCCATAAATGAAACAGCCATAATCCAGTTTCAAACGAATTAGAGTCCTGTATAGTTTTAGGAGTGTTTGTTGGTCTGCTTCCCAGTCTGTGTTGGCGACAACTCTTAATAATTGTAGTGCTTTGTGGCATTTCTGCTTTAAATATCTCAGATGGGGAATAAAATTAAATTTTTTGTCAAAAATGATCCCTAGGTATTTATATTGATTAGTAATATCAATTTTTTTGCCATCGAGTTTGAGAGTTGGATCATTGTGCTTTTTTTTAATATTACAGAAGTGCATGCACCTCGTTTTTGACTCAGAAAATTTAAGCCCATTTTCTGTGACCCACCGGTTTATTTTATTTAGGTTCAGCTGCAACTGTCGGTCTATTGCTTGGACATTTTTGGATCTATAACAGATCCAAAAGTCATCGACATATAGGAAACAGTCGATTCCACGACTTAGGCATTTGGTAATATTGTTAATCTTTATATTAAATAAAGTGACTTGCTTCTTTGTGGGACCCCTTCCTCCTGGTTTTCAAGGTCAGAAAGGGTGGATCCCACATGGATCTTAAAGTTTCTGTCAGACAAAAAATCTTTTATTAATTTGGGTAGTCTGCCCTTTAGTCCAAGATTGTCTTTCATGATACCGTATCTCCACGTATCGTAGGCCTTTTCTAAATCAAAGAAAATGGTTGTTGTATGTTCTTTTTTATGAATCCCTATTTGATAAAGGTTTCTAAGCATACCAGGTTATCAATGGTGCTTCTTTTATTTCGGAACCCACTTTAGAGGTTTGTAATCAGACCATTTGATTCAAGGTACCAAGTTAGTCTTTTGTTCACTATTCTTTCGAATGTTTTACATATGCAACTTGTTAATGCTATGGGTCGGTAGCTTTTGGGATCAGACTTAACTTTATCGGGTTTTGGGATCAGACTTAACTTTATCGGGTTTTGTACTGTTGCTTGTTTCCATATGTCAGGGAGTTCACCTCTGATCAAAATGTCGTTGAAGATGTTTTGGAGATAGATTAAGGATTTTTGAGGTAGTTGTTTCAAGAACTCGTAGTGGATCTCATCTGGCCCTGTTGCAGTGTTGTGTGAACTGTTTATGGCATCAGTTAATTCAGATAGGAGATTTTTGAGTTGAAGTTTAGTTTGTTCCTTTCAGCATCTAGTTTGATTTTTTGGAATTGTGGTTTTTAATTTTCACTAGAGAAGTTTTTGCGAGTATATTTGCTATATCTGTTTTGCTGGTTATTTTTGTATTATCTTTTGACAGGTGTTGGTTGATTTTTACCAGCTATCTTTCTAACCATATTCCAGATTTGTTTTGGTGTTAGAGTTCAGTTTGCTGATGTAGACTCTCAATGACATTCTTTTGGCCTCCTTAATTGTTCTATGGGCTTTTGCTCAGTTTTGTTTGAATTGGTTTAGATTGTGGCAAGTGGGACGACTTTTAAATTTTCGCAGTGCAGCTTTATGTAATCTTACTGCTTTTTGGCAATCTTCATTAAACCAAGGTCTTTTATATTTTTTTTGATTTGGAGCCTTTGGGTATACATTCTCCAGCTATTTACATCAAGGTATCAGTGAAGTGTTCCATAGAGTTTTGCATTGCATTGGGTTTTATATTCCTCCCAGTTAGCTTTGTTTAGCTTCCATCTGAGGGGGGGGAGTATCTTCAATCGGGATTGAGTTTTCAAGTATAATGGGAAAGTGATTGCTACCACATGAGTCATCATACACTTGCCAACTGTAGTTCATTAATGTGGCTGGGTCGCATAGTGACAAATCAATGACTGAGTATGTACCTGAGGCAGGGTGGAGGTATGTATTGGAGATTTGGTTCATGAGGGACAGATTGTTATTGTTGATGATATTTTCTAGTTTTTTACCTTTTGTGTCTGTTTTATTGCTTCCCCATATGATGTTGTGGCTGTTGAAGTCTCCTAGTAGGATGTATGGTTTAGGAAGTTGTTCTATTATTTTGTTGACTTCGGCTTCATTTATGGGGTCATGTGGTGGGATATACATGGAGCAAATGTTGATAGTTTTATGTAAAGTGGTTTTCACAGCAATTACTTGTAATGTGCTGTCTAGAGTTATTTCACTCTGAGAGATGTCGTTTCTAACTAGAATCGATACACCTCCGGAGGCCCTCTGTCCAGTATTGTGTATAAAAGTTATATTGAGTGTAGTTTTTTATAGTGATGTTATTGTGTGTCTTCAGAAATGTTTCCTGGAGGCAGATGATAGCAGGTCATAGTTTAGATATTAACAATAGTAATTCGTTTATATTTGCCTTAAGTCCTCGGCAGTTCCATTGAATGATAGTTTGAGTTTTTTTTATTGTGTTCTGTCATTTTATTTGTCTGAGAGTGTTTTGTCTTTTACCTCCATCTCCTTTGGTGTTCCTATTTTGTTTACTCCTCTTGAGGTTGATTGTTAATTGTTGGTTTGTTAATTGTTTTTTCTTTAGTTTTCGTTTCATTTGGTGAGTTTTTTCTTTTTTTTTTATTTGATTTAATTGGAGTTTTTTTGGTTTGCCGGTTCTGTTTTTTTTTTTTTGTTGTACTCTCTTTTGTACATTGATTATTTCCAGAGTTCAGGATTAGTGTTTTAATTTCTTTAAGGTCTTTCATCTCTTTTATCAATTGACATATGTTGGGGACAGGACGGTCTGCCGTGTTTTAGACGATCCCGTCCCCATGCATATAATGGTGAAATGGTTGTATTTGGTGGTAGAGAAATTGAAAAGGCGAAAGGTCGCATAATGAAGACGAAAATATACCATTATATATCAACGAAACAAATGCATTTTATTTGCATAAATATATACAGGAAAGAGATATAGGAAGTGATAGGAAGAATAAGAGTTCATTGAGAGATGAGTAACGTTACTTGCGAGAGGCTGGCGGTAGCCAGGAACATTGTGGTGGCCCATTACCACCGGAGCGGTGGTTCGTCACATCTTGACTGGTCGAGCGTTCAGCGGAAAAGAGGGTGAAATAAGAGAGACAGGAAGTGACGTAGGTAGGTCGCTCTTCTGAGTTAAAGGGCGATAATTGAGTTAGGCTGAGTGTGTTCAACTCCCACAATACTCCCTTCCTAGTTAGCCGGAAGCTAGAGAAAAGAAAATTGGAGAAAAAGGCATGCATATATATGTTTGCGTGTGTGTCCACTGTATAGAGAACGAGAGAGAATTTTTTTTATTTATTAAGTAGCAGGGTGTAAGGATAGAGTTGCGACGTTAAAGAATATCATGAAAAAAATGTTCAAACTTGTACAACTGTCGGATGGTCACAGGAATGACGTTATGAGTTTGAGTGCAAGTGTTGCGGTCATAGACTGTATTGCCGTGGAGTCTATGAAGCGTGCGCAAGGGTCAGCACGGTGGGTTGAAGTTGGTTCGCGTTGCTCGCGAATGTGTCGACTACATGCTTACGGTCACAAGTGAGTCTGCGAGGAAATTTGTCCTTCCGTAGAGAGCGGTGTCAACGTTGTTCAGGTGCTCGGGCGTACTCAGTGGGTCGGTATGGTCTGAACGCCCAGGATGAGTGTATCAGTGTGCATGTTGCAGCTTACTCATGTTAGCTGGAGAACTTCAGTGAGGTGAGGTGAATCGTTGTGAAATCCAGGAGTGTACAGTGTTTGGTGAACATCTTTGTGTTGGTTGTCGCGTTTGTTGCTAAAAAAGGTTGATATCCTGTGAGATGTTGCTGGAAAGGGTTGATATGCCGTGGAGAGGCTTGATGCGCGTAACATGACGCTGGAGAGACTTGTTGTCGCTTTTTCCTTTCCATAATTGTGGAAAACTGGAGTTGAAATAGCGTGAGAGTTGCTATTTGAGTTTTGCAGTGGGCTTGTTGCCACACGTTCTCCATGATGAAATTGAAAGCTGAAATATTTTTTTTTTTATTTAGCACATGGCAAGAAAAATATTTCGGTAAAGTGAAGAAGGTTTAAAGTAGGTAAAACGCGTGTGTGACGTAATGTTTTGAGACTTCGTCGTCCACAGCAGAATTCATATATAAAATCTGGCGTTGAAAATACGTTGAAAACACGTTGAAATTGCTATTGAAGTTATTGGAACTAATTTTCGTTCGTTGTAGCAGTGGATGCATGTCGCTGGAGTTACGTCTGTGCTATAGTGTGACGTTCGTTCGTTACATGTGCGTAATCATGTCTCTTCGTGCGAAGTGTTTCTCGGCTGAGGTAAACAAGAACTGGTCCTCGGAAAATAGTTTTGTTGAGAAAACTGATTATTAAGAATGAAGGCAGCAGGAAAATTTGACCTTTCAGGTTCTTGAGGTCATATTTTGCTTCGATTATGACGGAGAACAGAATAAAAAAGTTTGAGTTAAATGACGCAAAAAGAATGTCTAAGAATATTTCAGGGAGCACGTTATATTCAGGACGTCATTAAAATTATTTTCTCGATTGGATTATAACGGAAATGTGCATCGTTTGCGAGAAAAATCGAAATGTTCGTGAAAATAGTAGTCCGTTGGTATCATCGAAATTTTAACAGACATCGTTCAAAAATACGGCTGGTCATAAAAATGTGAAGAGAATAAAATGTGCGTGAATATAGATAAAACTGATTGTTCTCTTTTTATTATTATTTAGGCTGCAACGAAAAATTTTTTTTTATACTTTCTAGGTGTTTGTTTACATTAGTTGTCACGAGTAGGAAGAAAAAAAGATGGCGGACGATAGATAATTGACGCACGTGTTTTTAGACATAACATTGAAAATGCAACGAAAAAGTTTTTTTTTTGGAAATTGCGTTTTTTGTTTTGTTTTTTCTTTCTTTTTTGAGTATATTTCGCTGATTATTTAAAGATATAACGGTATGTTTCATTGCGACAGTGAGGACGTTTTAAAAGTTTTTGGGAACGAAGATTGTTCAGCATTCGTTAGGTCACCATTTGAAGAAATATCACGTCGGCGGTCTACCAATCTGTTGGGGACAGGACGGTCTGCCGTGTTTTAGACGATCCGGTCCCCATGTATATAATGGGGAAATGGTTGTATTTGGTGGTAGAGAAATTGAAAAGGCGAAAGGTTGCATAATGAAGACGAAAATATACCGTTATATATCAACGAAACAAATGCATTTTATTTGCATAAATATATACAGGAAAGAGATATAGGAAGTGATAGGAAGAATAAGAGTTCATTGAGAGATGAGTAACATTACTTGCGAGAGGCTGGCGGTAGCCAGGAACATTGTGGTGGCCCATTGCCACCGGAGCGGTGGTTCGTCACATCTTGACTGGTCGAGCGTTCAGCGGAAAAGAGGGTGAAATAAGAGAGACAGGAAGTGACGTAGGTAGGTCGCTCTTCTGAGTTAAAGGGCGATAATTGAGTTAGGCTGAGTGTGTTCAACTCCCACACATAGTTCTTCAGTTTTTATTTCTGGAGGATTTTTTTGTATAGCTTTGACAATTTTGATTTGTGTTTACTTTGGCATTCTTGGTTACTTCTGAGTATCTTGCATTCATAATTTTCCTGGCTTCCGGGAAGGTTATATTTTTGTGTACTTTATTGTTGTTATTTCTTTTTCTTTTAGCCATGTTTTGCATCCTTTGAAGTCAGCTGAATGGGTTTCACTACAGTTTGAGCATTTGCAGTCACTATATTTTGAGTTTTCACCACATCTTACACAGATTGATGATTTAGTGCATTTGGATTGGTGATGTCCAAATTGTTGACAATTGTAGCACCTAAGAGGGTTTGGGGTGTATTTTTCAACGTTTACTTTTAAGTATCCAATTTTACTCTCACTTGGGGGAATTGTGGAGTCAAAGGAGAGTATATATGTATTTGTCAAAATAGTTTCTCCATTTCGTTTTATTCTTATTCTTTTTACATCTGTAACACTTTGGGATGCTAGATTAGATAAAATTTCCTCAGTCGAGCAATTTGATAGTTCACTGCATCTAATGACTCCTTTTGAGGAGTTTAGGTATGGGTGGGGATAAGTTTTAATTTTGATATTGTTAAAGGTTTGCCATTTGAGAATTTCTTTAGCTTGTGTTTTTTGTTTCAATTCGATAAGTATGGTGTTATTTTGCAATCGTTTTATCATTTTGGGTTTTATTTTTTGAGAGAAAATTTTTTTCCATTGTAAAAGGTGTAATTTTATTTATTTCATTTTTTTCAAGTGTTTCCATTACTGAAAATATTGAGTATTCTTTGAGCATTTCTGTTCGTCCTCTGAACTTGAAATGTCAGAAACATTTGAAAAGCTTCTTTTTTTTGGGGGGGGGGGGCGTAATAAAAGCCATAATCAAATAAGATTGTTTTTTTTTTCATCACATTTGCTCCCCACTCATCTCAGAGCCCTATATGGGAAGTGCCTGGGGGGAAACCCATTCGCCCAGACTCAACAAGGATACAAAGATGATATACTCGATTTACATGATATCTTTCATGAGCACCTATTTTCCTTTGATATTACTATGAGATATGTAGTAATTTAAAGGGTTTGCAGCCATGTCATAGATATTTCACTCAGCCACCTCTTTCCACCATACATTAGGAAGTAGATGTTATTTATGGGGAAGGGATAGGCATATTGTGTTAATGATAGGTTCATGGGGTGGGCAATATATGGTGGGGCTTGACATGACCAGCCGATTGATCAGATTGGGCCCTTCCAACCGCCTGTCTAGCCTAGTAAGGGCCAAAGTGGTGTGTTGGGAAGTAGGGGTACTAAAACCTGACCTCAAGTCTCTACACCATCAGGATCCCGTCCTAATGGTATTACGGGTCGCTACCTACGGCCAACAGGTAGCCCCATTGAGGGACTTCTACTCTCTGCAGGGGGGGCAATCGGCATATTCTGATGCCCTGCTGACAGGGTCTAGTGGAATCTGATCGATTGGAAAAACTTTTTATCTCCAGTTGTTTGTTTCTTTACATATTTATGGATTTTAGTTTGGTTGTTTTTATTATTTTGGTTAGTATTTTTAAGTTAGGAAACCAGTAGGGAAGTAGGGGTGGAATGACAAAAAAAAAAACGAAAAAAAAAAAAAACGAATGTAGGTGGAGGGGGGGGCGCTTGTTTTTGCTTTGTGCTTTGCAGAACATGCTTTAGTTGTGCAAAAATTAAAAAGAAAAATCAAAAACAGAAATGTGTTATTTGTGTCAGGGAGTCATTTTTCGACAGCCTGATCTGGTTGCACCAGTGTATATATGTAGTTTTTGTATATATGTAGTTGGTGCTTTTGACAGAATGAATAAAAAGAGGTATGATATTATGACGTTATAGACAAAAAAGAAAAATCTGTGGCCTTTTACCCCCATTTTCGAAATGATAGAGATGATTAAGGAAATAAAATATATCATGATGAGCAGAAAGACCTTCATGTCTTCCCCTCTGAAAAGTGAGAAATTTATATATACATTTTGTATTTTATTTTTTTTCTATTATGTACAGAAGAGAAAGCAATTGAAAAAGTGTGGAAACGAAACTAATCAGGTTTCAAATCCATTTTATGCTCTTATCACCAATTTGCTTTTGATAGGGAATTAATTGTAAAAACTCTTACTTTGATGATATTGAAATTCATAATATGAGCCGATTCAAGAGAACTATTAGGTGTGTTATATTTTTAGGCTGCTATTATTACACATTTTACTGTTGGTTATATTACGACTAATGTTACTACTAATATTTTTTTTTCTTATAGCAATTATACTTGGTTTACTTATTTACATTCGTTTATTCTTATCAAATATTGTTGCATGTTACCCAAACTGGGTAGCATGCGACAAATTAAGTTTATGTAACACATTTTTATTACAATAAATAAACCTTTTGAAATGCAACATTACGATTTCCATAAAATAACAAAAAAATTCAAGTAATTGTCTTCAAATACACCTTAAGCTTTTATTTATCTGGATTTCTCATTGACCTTTTTGGATAGTGCTATCTTCTTACATAATATTTATTCAAACTTGCATTTTCTTCTTTTTTTTCATACTGTTTTTTTTTTAATGATACACTTTCGTTACTGTTGTGAAGGAACATAACTGGCTATACACCGGTTACAAACTGTATATATATATTGGACTGTTTGGCAGACAGCGGCAGACAGCGGCAGACAAGCAGTCGCAGTAAGACGGATAGTCTTACGTGTTGATTATCAGACTTTCTTCCCCATACTTGTTACTATGTACTTCTATTTACCTTAGGCGAGCAGCCTTACGTTTCTGTATTATAAATAAACCCCATTACACATACCACTCGGTGTAACTCACGTTTGTCTTTATTTCCTAAGTATTTAGGAATATAACAGTTACATTGCATACGGTTGTTGCAGCAACAAATGTTTATTCTGCCTTACATTCACATTTTCTATTTACTGGCCTCTCACAACAACTTTGTTTTGACATTTCTTCTTTTTAAAAGCAACTATGCAGTTCCTGATTTAGATACAACTCCATAACAAACAAAAGAAAAATTAACTCAGTCTAGAAGGATTTATCCTTTGAAACATACCAGAATGATTAATTAATGTATGTTTAAACATTTCTTTATTTTTGCCAGTGTTTCAATTCTTAACTAAACAACATAATCACAATAACATATAATCACTAATGAACGAGTATCGGTGGAAGAGATGAAATCCTTGCAATAGAATTTGAACACTTAGATCAGTCTATGCTTATAACCACGCCACCACACAAAAATTAAATACACATTATTATTCTGTTTTTTTTTTGTTTTTTTTTCTGACAAATTTATTTTTTTCTGACAAATCTTATTTTCATTAAGTTCAGAAATCATTATCACGGCAATATTTTTTTGAATTGGATCAAATAGTATTTTTACTTACCAGTTGGAGAAGTACACCTTCCTTATACTCAACCATTTCAATATGAACTGCATATGCATCTTCAACAGTTGGTGCCGTGATGTTGATGAGTATTTCAAATTCATCACCTTCCTGAAAATGCACTGCTCCCTGTGAATAAACCAGGATTTATTTAATATAACTAAAAATGTTAACTAAATGCAGTACTGATTAACTAGGATATTCAAATTTATTATACTAAATCTGAATTGATCAACATTTTCTTTCGTAATGCCTTTATATATATATATATATATATATATATAAACTTTAATACACAGTTAAATAACGCTGAGCCTGGTCAGTACCAGATAGGTAACCATTAGGTAGGCTAGTCACCGTATGTACCACACTGAGTCATAGAAATTTCCAGGTTGGTATCTGAGGGTGCATTAATTCATTGGGAGAGATGCACCCCCAGTCTTTGTTAAGATATGCATCTAGGAAAAGGTAACTCTGATATAAAAATCTGTGGTCTACCGACTACTCTACTGCACCGATAAAGGTTAGCAGTAATAGCCAAAAGTATGGTTAATTCTACACAAAGCTTCACCACTATAAACAAATCATCCGTGTGGATTTTCAAGCGACTTAGTTGTGGTGGAAGCTCATATGTCGAAATTGAAGAGAGAGTCCATAATAATTTAATAACAAAATACATACTAAAATTTACATTAGTACTGGGCAGGTCGATTTTGGAACCCCGGTGAGGCAATGGTGATGATAGTTGGGGTTCGACATAGAAAATACCTACACGAAATATTTTTCTCAAAATCGTTATCTTTGCTTGAGGAAATGACTTTAAAAGTTAAAAAATTGAAATGATTAAAAGTTTTTCGGTGAATTGTCAAGAACGTCCCATCGTCAAAACAATCCGTACTGTTAAGAAAATAGAATCATTATTTAGAATAATTTTTAAACTACATTTTTAAATAAAATGAGTGAGGATAATGAATTAATAAAATAAATATTAAGTGTAAAAGCAAAATTATGTTTTTTAAATAATAATAACCAAAGTTCGCTTTTTTCATTTCAGGAACTTTTTTTGGGTGGAAACATTTTAGATTTCACCGTCGCAAAACACGCTCGTTATTGATATTGAAAATTAACGTTTGTTTATTATTTAATTTGAAAACGTTACGATTTTAGCTTAATCATTTCGAAAGGAAAAACGAAAAAGACTTGTTTAAAATATATATTATTATATTTCAAGTGTCTGCAGTGAATTTAAACATATTCGTTTTATCTTTTTTAATTTGTTTTTCTATTAGGTTGACACAAAAACAATGTCATTTTTTGACGTTCAAATGAACGTGAAAAGCATTATTTTTGCACCAACCTAATATTTCACATCAAATTCTATTTGAAATTTTTATTAAAATATGGTAATACTCCAGTTTTATATTAAAACAACAAAAAATACAAAATATAGTCCATACACTTTTATTCTACACATTCTTTACGAAACATAACCACGTAAATTTTCAAGTTTTTCTACTTAATAAAAATTACTTTGCAGAAAATTAGTGTCAAATTTTAATTTATTTTATTTTTAGGGAGTAATTGTTTTTAAGCAGTGTTTTTCTTCTAAAATTATAGTTTTAAAATCAGATAACCCACAAAGATTAATACAAGTAAATAAGGAAACTCCTTCAAAGGTTTTTCGTTATGTGTGCATTTATGTTATTGTGCTAAAATAACTTTGTTATTTAGAAAGCCATTCTTAATATGGGAAGGAGGTTGTATTTGTAACTATTCTGTACTTTCACCAAAAAATTTAATAAACAAAAATTTCATAAAAATTAAATTTAACTTGAAAATACTATTAAAAAGTAGCATAGTAACATAGATGCGAAACCACTGGTTTTTCAAACTCTAAACACTAAATATTCGTTTAAAATGGCACAGCTACAGCAAGAATGAATCTCTTTATGGATAAATTCATGTTAACGAAGGCGGAGCTAAAAATGTCTAAACTAAACACTATTATGCCTCTGATTTGAGTTGATCCTCTCTCTTCAATACATCTAATTCAACTTTACAAAGTGATATATCCTGCGGTGGGTGGCCGTAATAAAAGGATATTCAAGAAAGGTATTCCACCAGGGAATTTTTGAGTATGCTGTTGGCATTTCTTGTGGAGAAGTTAACTTAGAAAATTGGGCCCTTGAATCAAGGAAGCCACAAGATTAATGTGTTTATGGACTAGAGTTGTCTATCCTCAATCACTATGATAAATTAAACATTTTGGTAAAATTTATCATCCAAGTGTATGCAGTTAGTTGGTTTGAGATTAAAATCGACAATATTTTTTTTTAACCAACAACAGTATATTTTAATATGATTCAGAGAACAAAACAGTTAACTGAAATCCAAATTACTGTTTTAAACAGTTCAAAATATAGTGCTTTTGCACTACTTCCGGAAAATATAATATCGATTATAAACTCAGATATATTAGATGTGAGAGAAGCGGGCATTCAAACGATTTTGTCCATTAGGTAGATAAATATTTATCCATTAAATTTTATTAGCTTTCTTAATTTACCCAAACAATAGTTAGTTTTATTCATATTACATCGCAAAAATATTTAAAAAAAAAAAAAAAAGTATTTTCAAATAATTTTGTTTCTTTTTGTGTTGTTTTTTCCAGAAATAGTGAACAACTAAAAAAAAAAAAAAAAACGAAAAGATTACTGCTATCAGTTTTGCAACCACACACGGGTCAAATTTGATTGATTTTTCTCAAAAAGTTGTATATGGGCAGGAAGCAAGACATAGACACATTATTACAAAGTCATTGTGCAAGCAAATTAGACCTTCATTTTCCTTGAAAGGAAATTATACAGAAAAATTTAGTTCTATTATAACAGTTTATATTATTGCGTTTAATAAAAATAATAAAAATACATGGTTCTGTAACTTGTATCAAGTTGTTATATTGTGTAATACATCTTCGCATATCTTAATAAATTAGCTTTTTTTTTTTACAATTTTTGTTAATCAATGCAGTAAAAGTTGAGATATTTTGTTAGGTGTGATTCATAATTAAAATTATAATTCATGTATATACTTTTCTTTCAATGTATTTCATATAAATATATCAATTTTAATTGAATATTTTATAAAAATAGTGAAATTTTAAAGTCAGTGTTGTGAAAAATGCTATGAAAATGAAGGATTTTTCAGCATTTTTCTACGCGATTTTTAAAATTAAATGCTCAATTTTATGTTCAAGATAGGAATCTAATTTTTGGTATATATTCTTATCACATCAAATCCCAACTATCATCACCAGTGCCATGTGGATTTTCTGAAAAAAGTTGCAAATCGACCTGCCCTACTGGGATATACTTATGTTTGGCTGAAAGTCATATTTAACTGAATTTCTCTCTCTCTCTCTTTCTCTCTCTTAGCTTTCTGTGCATTTTTTCACCTCTTCTTACTTCACATTGATTCAATCACTTGCTAATATTAATGTCTCTGTGAGTATTTAGAGAAAAAGAGATTCTCTTGTGTCTTAACAAGTAAATTAGATGGCAAAATAATTAATAATAATAATGATATTTTTCAAGAGAAATGTTGTAGCAGATATATCAGAGTTTATGGATTTTCAAATCAAATCAAAGGAGAATAGTGTTGGACTAATACGCGAAATATAGAAGTACATGTACCATATGAGAAAAAGACAAGGAAAAAGATCAGTGAATAAAACTGTGACTGTCATAATATCTGCCGGTATTGAAAAAGGACACAATTGAAAGTTATATCTGGTGAAGAAACTGGTTATTATTGTTTTGATTTTACAGAAAGATCATAAGGTAAAGAGAAAGTTTATCCCTACTAAAAAACCATTAAAATTCATAAAGATGCAGAAGCAGTATCTATTCCAGTTATAAGAATTAAGAAATAAATGATCTTAAGATAAAAACTGCAGGATCCTCAGACATTGTTATAAAAAATGTTAAAGACTGCAGGTTAAACTGAGATTGAAAGGATCACCGATCATTAGTCAAATCAGATCATGGAAAAGGTTATTCCAAAAGACTAAGGACTTATTAAAAACTGCAAATTGTTACAAGGGTAAAGGGGTAACTTTAGTAATTACAGTGGTTTAAATTTGGTAGATCAAGTCCTGAAAATGATTGCAAGAATGATTGGACAGAAAATCAATCAAGTAAGCATAGATGAAATGCACTCTGGTTTAATGGCTGGGCAAAGTACCACTGGTGCTATATTTTTTATTTTTTTTTACATAGGCATCACCACTTATCAAGGCCAAGAGGCCACTCGAGGATAAGGGTTAAAGAGTGTACAGTAGAAATTGGACAATATAGTAATCGTTAGTAATGGAAATTCGGTAAATTATTTAACTTATATGAAATGGCTCATCAAAAAGTTATTTACGTTAGACTTGAAGACAACCATATTGTAGTCAGCTGGAAAGCAGGAAAACGGAAGACAATTCCATAGGCGTGCAGTTCTAAGAAAGAAGCTTTGCTCATGAAATCTACGTTTAGGTTTAGGCACAGATAAAGAGTGGGGCAAATTAGTGATAGTATTTTCTGCTAGACGGGTGTTTCTTGTGAAAGTTTGGCGAGGGGGGGACCATAGATTGGAGCTCAGCCGAGCACTTGCCATGAAAATAATGATAAAGCAGAGACAAACTCGCAACATCTCTTCTGTGAGAAAGAGGTTGCAGGAAAGAGAAAAGGACATCCCCTACGAGGCTACAAAGTCTATTTTGAACTCTATCAAGGCAGGATAAGTCCTTTCTAGCAGCTCCTGCCCAAATGTGGCAACAGTATTCCATCCTTGGATGTATCTGGGTCTTATATAGATAGAGAATTGCAACAGCAGTGAGATATCTACTGGATCGATAGAAGAATCCCACCATTTTTCCAATGGCCTTGGCAACGGATTTAATGTATGTGTTTCATTTAAGATCAGGAGTAAAGCCCAGAAGCTTGTCAAAACATGAGGCCTCCCCAAGATGAGAGCCATTCATTTCAATTGATGCCAGATAGGGATCAGAGCGTTAATGATGTAAAGATAAAAGCTTGGTTTTGGATGCATTAAAAGTAACAAGTTACCTCTGTTATGTTACGAAGCGTATGGTGACAAGCAAAAAGAATAGACAACACAGGATTAAGATTTGAACGAACTCAACAATTTATTTTCTAATAAATAACACAGAATAATAACGAGCTGTCCTTGGGGTGAAGATGGCAGATTGTTGTTAGTTGTTGTTATTGTGGTTATAAGGCACGACGAAACCTTCGTTTGTAATAGTAGTAGCAGCAGTGCTGGTCTGGTTATAATCGTGTGTCAATAGCGATAGTTGTTGTTGTTAGAGGGCGCGACGAAGCCTTCGTTGGTAATGGTAGTAGCAGCAGTGCTGGTTATAATCGTGTGTCAATAGCGATAGTTGTTGTTGATAGAAGGCGCGACGTAGCCTTCGTTGGTAATGGTAGTAGCAGCAGTGCTGGTTATAATCGTGTGTCAATAGCGATAGTTGTTGTTGTTAGAAGGCGCGACGAAGCCTTCGTTGGTAATGGTAGTAGCAGCAGTGCTGGTTATAATCGTGTGTCAATAGCGATAGTTGTTGTTGTTAGAAGGCGCGACGAAGCCTTCGTTGGTAATGGTAGTAGCAGCAGTGCTGGTTATAATCGTGTGTCAATAGCGATAGTTGTTGTTGTTAGAAGGCGCGCCGAAGCCTTCGTTGTAGTAGTAGTAGCATTGGTCGCGACAGCCGTAGCGTTGTGGTGATGGCGAGGCTGGTGGTCCTTCTGCTGTCTTTTCCTTGGCTTCGCTAAATATAGCAAGCACGCGGACGTAGTTGTAGACAAACGGTTAGTGATGAAGAAATTGCCTCCATGTCGAGAAAACTGTGTTTCTTTTGGGTTGTTGTTTTCGCTACGGTGTGTAAGGCATCTAAGCGTTTTGCCCGTAATTTTGTGGAGGTAACCATGATCATGTGCCTCGACTTTGGTGCCATGGTAGCGATCGTAGCGTGAATCCCTACGTAGTCAGTTTCTCCTCAAAGCGGTCAGGAATCATGAAACTTGAGTGGTGGTCGTCACGGTGACACGTGGCAGACAGTATGACGGCGTCCCCAAGTCAAAACGAGATCTAAATCATAACATCATAACAGCTCCCCCAGATCTCATTTTGGCTTGAATTGTCCAGTGCGGTAATAGTTGCATGTGTGAATGGAATCAACCCATGATGAAATCCTTAAACCGTTTAGGAAGCTGGCCTCGTGTTGACCGATTCCGAATCAGGTCCGATCTGTATCCGGACGGTAGTCGAGGGGTTTCTACGTATATGGGGTCCTGCAACGCTCTGTGTGCCCCTGCCTTGGGTGGAAGCGTTGTCTCTTCGGTAGATTGACGAGTTGGGTAGGGTAGAGGAGGTAGATTGGGGGACAAATGTTTTGGACGTGGTATTAATCGGCGGACATGTGCCCGGTGAACCCATTCACTCTGGCCATCATCATTTTTTATCTGGATCACCATGCTGTTGGTCTTGGCCACTTCGAAGGTACCGATCCATGGTAGGTGAGATGCGTGAGCAATAGCTGATTGAGGCCGGTGGATTAGTACCTTGTCACCGACTTGTATTGGTTCCTTATTCATGTCCTTGTCTAAATTTGGGTCTTGGGCGTGGTCAGCTTCATTGTTGGCCAGCGCGACGTGTCGATGAACTTGTCTTAACAGGGCATTGACCTGCATGCCGTAAGCCGTGGGGCTGGGGTTTGTGATACTGTTGTCGGGTAATCTTGGCAAACCAATGTTGGGCTGCCGACCAGTGATTATATAGTGTGGTGACGCTCCAGTGGCACTGTTGATGGTAGCATTCATTGATGAGATGACGGATTCGAGGACGTCGGTCCACTCACAGTCTCTATCTTCGCACAGCATGTATATGGCGTTTTTCATCGTGCGATGCTGTCGTTCAATGTTACCTGAGCTTTGTGGTCGCCAGGCACAATGTAATTCCTGCGTGATTGATGTGAGTTGGCAAAAGATCCTGTATACCTCCCCCGTGAAGTGGGTTCCGCGATCGGATGAAACAATGCGTGGTATTTCCCGGTGTCGAAGGAAGAAACTGTAAATTCCACGGGCAGCATCGATCGCACGATCTCTGGAACACGGCACAGCCGTAAGGTGTCTACTGAAACTGTCCAGCATGGTTAGGATGTAGCGTTTCCCCTTTGAAATTGGCATCGTGACGAAATCAATGTAGATGATTTCGAACGGTCTTTCTCCACGTTTGCAGTGCCCGGTGGGCCAGACCTTACGTTTGCCATAGTTACCCTTCCGCTTGGCACATGTTTCGCAGGAGTTGACATACGTCCTGATGTCATGGTCCTTGCATTCCCACCAGTAGCCGGATAGATGCTCGCGCATGCGGGCGATACCTGAATGATTGATGCAGTCATGGGCCTGATGCAGGTACTTGGGACGGAGTTTGTATGGTACGACCAGTTTTGGGGAATGATTGTTGTCCCTAATCATCAAGACAGATGTGCCGGGCTCCAGGTAGAACTGGTGGATGTATTTGTTGAGTATGGGGGCCCGATGATCATCGGGGTCGATGTTACAGTTTTTGCTGGAGTTATTCGTCTGGAGGGTTTTGATGATTCTCGACAGTGTGTTGTCTGTGCATTGCTCAGCAGCGATATTGATATGGTCACAATTGTATTTTGTGGGGATGGTCGATGAAGAGTGATAGGCAAAGAACGCATCCACAATATTCTTGTGGTGGCGGGTGTTCTGAGGTGTGTGTGCTTCGGGGATGAGCATTGATCCATCAATTTCGTCCATACACCAGGATGGGATGTAAATACGTAGGTCCGAACCCTGGATTCGGAATGTTTTGCCTGCAGGGTTGGCGTCAGCTGGTGTGTTATTTTTTCTTTGGCCATGACTTCTGCTGAGCATGTCGGCCCAGACATTGGATTCGCCCTCCACAAATTCCAGGACGAATTTATAGCATGCGATCTCTTCCTGCCATCTGCGGATTTTGGCATTGTTGAATACCCGCTGATCCAGATAGGTTAGTGATCTGTGGTCGGTGAAGATGACGAAGGGGCGGCTGTGTAGGAAGTAGTCGAATTTTGCTATGGCCCACTTTATTGCGTATGCCTCGCATTCAGTTGTGGACCAGTTTTGTTCCGTGGTGTTAAATATGTGTGAAGCGACTGCTATGATCTTCTTCTTTCCCCTGTCATCTTCTTGCATTAGGATGGCCCCACATGCGGTGTCACTCGCATCAGTGGTGAGCGTGAAGAGTTGATCAAAATCAGGGAATGAAATGACAGGAGGCGAGGACAGTCGTTTCTTTATCTTATTAAAGGCCTTGTCCGCCTGCTCAGTCCATGCAAATGGTTTGCCAGCCCTATTCAGTTCATGGATGGGGGTCATGATGCTGGAAAATGTGTCCGACCTGATTTGTTCCTGTACCCGTGTCTCCAGGAATTGCCGTATCCACACTAAACGACCTATGAGGCCTTGCAGTTCCTTTTTTGTTGTTGGAGGCTTCATTTCCATGATGGCGCGGACGTATTCGGGGTCGGCCTTGAAACCCTTGCTATTTACGATGCGACCGAGGAATTTTGCTTCGTTCGCGAGGAAGGTACATTTATCCGGATTCAATTTTAGTCCAAATTTACGTAGGGCGGTGAATAGTTGCTCCAGTGCCAGTATGTATCCTTCAAATGTTTTGGCGTGGACTAGGTTGTCGTCAATGTACGAGGATATGTTGGTGCGAGATGTAACAGTGGCCAAGGCTTCAGCTATGCAGCGGGAGAAGATTTGTCCGGCAGATGTGAGACCAAAGGCGAGTCGTGTGTATTGGTAGCATTTGCCCTTCCATGTGAATGCAGTTTTGTGTCGATCACGCTCGTCGATAGCGATCTGCCAATAGCCACTGCGAAGATCAAGGGATGCAAAATATTTATTTCCTTCGCCGATTCTGTGGAACAGGTGGTCAATCGTAGGTATGGGGTAGGGGTCGAGATCGACTAGGACCTTGTTGAGTGTTGCTTTGAAGTTGGCAACTACCCGGATTGCCCCGTTCTTCTTGCGAACGGCAAATACAGGGCTATTAAAACCCTTGGGGTCCTTGCATGGTTCGATGATCTCTCTGGCGGCCATGTGCATGATTTCAGCATCGACGTCAGCCTCGAGAGCCTGGGCGATTGGGTGTTGCTTCTGACAGCGGGATTGGCCATTGGTTGGTATTCGAACTGGTCTGATGAAGGTACCCTTTTCTCCCTTTTCGGTACCCATGATGTCGGCGAAGCGGATGATTAAGTCTGCTGTGGCCTCCAGTTCGTCGCGGTTTGGATGGTTGGGCAATGCCACACCCACATTACTCTGTAGCCAGTGTAGTTTTTCATTTAGTGTCTTGGGGCTGGGCTGTGTGAGTCTAGTGGAATGATCGATGGTGTGGGCTCCAAATGTGGTATCATCAGCTGGTATCTTCTGTGTAAGAGCTGGTAGTATTGCTGCCGTGTGAGTTATCGGAGTGGACGCGAGCGTGCGTCTGAATTCGATCGTTGATTTTTGGTGGTCGATTGTGTAGGAGTCTAGTGTGCTGTGACCAAGGATGCTTTGGCCGATCAGGATTGGAGATATAGCGGATGTTATCAGCATGTTGATCCCGTCGAACCTGGGTGAATCGTGGTTGCCGATGGCGATGCCACAATTAAGTTCGCCAAGGATATGGATGCTGCCGTTTATGCCTCTCACATGCACGTTGGATGGTGTTATTTGACGTCTGACCTCTTCAGGTATTCGAGACACTGGCATAATGCAAGTGGAGCAGCCTGAGTCCAACATAGATATGTCCGAGAACGTAGCTCCCTCGATCATGAAATGTGTGTTGACGAAAGGTGACTTCTGCGCCGAGTGTTGATGAAAGTTAAATATGTGATGGTGAGTCTGTTGGACCACGGGGTGAGCCATCACATCTCGCCTGGTCCGTATTGAAAATCCTCGGCCATGGTAGTGGGGAGAGTATCTTCCGGTGGCATATCCTTGTCGTCTGTTGCGATATATGCCTGGGCACGAGGTGGGTGCCAGTATCGACAGTTGCGTCCATGGAAGCATGCATAGCCTTTCATGTAGTTTTGGCAGATCTCAGCATCCTGATTGTGTTCATCATCCCTGCGCATCTGAAAATGGCCGCGAGTGCCAGTGGGTTTGGTGTTGCGCAGTGTTGTGGTATCTTTCCTTGCCTGTGGGCAGAGAGTTTGCCTGTTCACATTGTGTTCAGTTCGCCTGGTCCTTTGATCAGATCGTTGTGGCCTGTTTGCGTAGTACGCGATGGGACTATCATTGATTTCATCGTCCGTTTTGACACCACAGTCAGTGTACCGCTGTACATCACTAGCTATCCCACCCGCCGTATAATGCTTATCCATTGTTTTGACGATGTGTGGGTATAAGCTCGGTGTCCAGGCTTTCACCTTCTCACTCATTAACATTGCACCCATGAGAGAGAAGACAGTATCTGCAGGTATTTCCCGTGAGTGGTCCGACTTAAATTTTGCCTCTCTAATCGTGTTTTCCAGTCGGCCGGCGAAATCTGTCAATCTCTCCCCATCTCGACGCTGCAAATCCCAAGCCCGGCTGAGGTGCTGGAAGTTTGTCATTTGGCTGCCGTGGGTCGTTATGAGGTATGCTTTGAGTTGCTCGAAGGTAGATGTGTCGTGTTGGGAGTCCGTCATTTGCTGGAATATCCCTTCGTTCAGAAGCTGTTTGCAGATTCTGACAAACTCTTTTTCGATACTAGGGTGTGTACTGATTTCCGGCTTGACATGTATCATGTATGTTTTGTTTACATCCGTGATGAAGCGGTTAACATCGTTCCCGGGGTTGAACTTTTTTATGTCCTTTACCGAATCGTGTATGGCCTGTAATCTGATCATCAGATTGTAGTCGTTATTATCGGCTTTGGGCGTGTCGTTTAAGGTGGTCGATTTGAGGGTGGAGAGCATAATCTCTAGGTCCGCTTTTATTTCGAGGATAAGGGCCTCGTCTGGTCGTGATGTACTCGATTTTAGCTGGAGGAGTGCCGATTTCTGGTCTCTGATAAAACTGAGAAGTTCGTTACGGGTGCACCCTGAGTAGTCCATTCTACCTGTCGCACGCTTCTGACACCAGTTGTTATGTTACGAAGCGTATGGTGACAAGCAAAAAGAATAGACAACACAGGATTAAGATTTGAACGAACTCAACAATTTATTTTCTAATAAATAACACAGAATAATAACGAGCTGTCCTTGGGGTGAAGATGGCAGATTGTTGTTAGTTGTTGTTATTGTGGTTATAAGGCACGACGAAACCTTCGTTCGTAATAGTAGTAGCAGCAGTGCTGGTCTGGTTATAATCGTGTGTCAATAGCGATAGTTGTTGTTGTTAGAGGGCGCGACGAAGCCTTCGTTGGTAATGGTAGTAGCAGCAGTGCTGGTTATAATCGTGTGTCAATAGCGATAGTTGTTGTTGTTAGAAGGCGCGACGAAACCTTCGTTGGTAATGGTAGTAGCAGCAGTGCTGGTTATAATCGTGTGTCAATAGCGATAGTTGTTGTTGTTAGAAGGCGCGACGAAGCCTTCGTTGGTAATGGTAGTAGCAGCAGTGCTGGTTATAATCGTGTGTCAATAGCGATAGTTGTTGTTGTTAGAAGGCGCGACGAAGCCTTCGTTGGTAATGGTAGTAGCAGCAGTGCTGGTTATAATCGTGTGTCAATAGCGATAGTTGTTGTTGTTAGAAGGCGCGACGAAGCCTTCGTTGGTAATGGTAGTAGCAGCAGTGCTGGTTATAATCGTGTGTCAATAGCGATAGTTGTTGTTGTTAGAAGGCGCGCCGAAGCCTTCGTTGTAGTAGTAGTAGCATTGGTCGCGACAGCCGTAGCGTTGTGGTGATGGCGAGGCTGGTGGTCCTTCTGCTGTCTTTTCCTTGGCTTCGCTAAATATAGCAAGCACGCGGACGTAGTTGTAGACAAACGGTTAGTGATGAAGAAATTGCCTCCATGTCGAGAAAACTGTGTTTCTTTTGGGTTGTTGTTTTCGCTACGGTGTGTAAGGCATCTAAGCGTTTTGCCCGTAATTTTGTGGAGGTAACCATGATCATGTGCCTCGACTTTGGTGCCATGGTAGCGATCGTAGCGTGAATCCCTACGTAGTCAGTTTCTCCTCAAAGCGGTCAGGAATCATGAAACTTGAGTGGTGGTCGTCACGGTGACACGTGGCAGACAGTATGACGGCGTCCCCAAGTCAAAACGAGATCTAAATCATAACATCATAACACCTCTTTCCCCATTGAACCACTTGCTTAAGATCAGAGGAGAGAGAATTAGAGAGAACTTGGTTGTTTACGGTCTTAGGTGTGCTACCATAGATAGTAGTGTCATCAGCATAAATGTCTATGAATGATGTAAGGATGTGATTTGGGAGATCATTAATGTAGATCAGGAAGAGAGTTGGGCCCAGGATTGACCCCCTGAGGAACTCCAGCATTAATACTGAGAGCTTCTAATTTCTGCCCATCAACCACTACTCTTATGAACCTATCAGAGAGAAATGATTTAATAATTGAGAAGACTTTTCCAGCTATGCCATAGCTAGAGATCTTGTGAAGTAAACCTTTATGCCATACTCTATCAAAGGCCTTTGATATGTCAAGAGCAATTGCCCTAGAAAGGTAGCTTCCGCCGAGAGATTTGCTAATCCTATGAGATATAACTGTAAGCAAATCTGCTGTAGATCTAGCAGAAGGGAAACCATATTGTGTGTCACTAAGAAGGTTATTTTTGCTGAGATGGTTGACTACTTCTCTGTTTAACACAGATTCCAGCAACTTACTCATGACACACAGGAGACTTATTGGCCTGTACTGAGAGGGAGATGACCAATCACCTGAATTCTTAAATACAGGGCATACTGATGAGATTTTCCAGGTTGATAGGAAGGAATTCTCCTTAAGACAACGTTTAAACAGTTTTGTAAGGCTGGGTGCTACTTCTGGTTGAAGTCTTGAGTACTATAATTGGAATACTGTCAGGGCCGATTGCTTTACTGGAATCAAGGTTTTTGATTAGCTTGGCAACATCACGTACAGATATTTGTATATCACATAGCGTGTTTTCTGATACAGGAGGAAATACTGGAGGTTGGTAGCCTTGGTCGCAAAGGGTAGATTTAGCTACAAAGTTCTTGGCAAAGAGTTTGGCTTTGTCTGATGCTGACGAGATTACCTCAGGTCCATTGATGATAGTCTGGATAGAGCACACTTTTCTGTTCAGGATTCTGTTTGCTATTTGCCAAAACTGGTGGGAAGCAAGCCGCTGCTCAGCTACTTTGGATTTGACGGACTGAGCATATACCTCTCTTGCGTTCTGTATTACTTTTTTTACAGTGGTTGCTGGCAGTCCTGAAAGAGGCTTTAGTCTCAATACGTCTATTACATTGAAAGCAGTGAAAAAAGTGATTTCTGTGTGCAATGGCAGCAGCACATTCTGGAGAGAACCACAGCTGGCTGTTAGGTTTTTGCTGGAATTTTTTTGAGGATATGAAATGGTCTATACCTACAAATAACCATTCCGTCAGGTCTGATACTAGAGAGTACACATCCTTTTTAAACATGGAACACAGAGGTAGATCTGATATAAATGTACAGAAGCTATGCCAGTCAGATACAACAGAGTGGTCGGAAGATCCAAGTGGAGACAGAACGGAAGCTGAACATAGTTCGGGGCAAATTGTAAGAAAATGGTCTAGGAGACTTGCATACTCGCCGTCAGTATCGGGCACACGGGTGGGTTTGTGAAATCATGACAGAACCTCCCCTCATCATCGGGCTTGTTTGAGTGAGTTAACCATTCCACATTGTGAACATTAAAGTCTCCACAGACATGAATATTAGCTGAAGGATAGTCTGAGACAAATGCAACAGAAGTATCTTTATTAAAAAAAAAACTGTATTTTATTATGGGAGTTGGGTGCAATTTAGGGGTGTACAGAAGAAGTGCAGTTGAATTGTTCGTATGTTGAGAGAAAATAACCAGTTTATTTGCAAGAAGCATAAGATAATGAAGATGAAAACTCAGATATGAACAACATATATCTGGATAGCAAAGCTATTAATGTTGCACACAAATGTTGTTATCTGGAGCAGGTGCGAGTCTGATTTCAAGAGTTAGGAGTGAATAGAGTAAGTCTAAGGAATTTCTGCTATTACAGATCAGCAGAGAATTACCATTATTGGCCAAGGAAAGAGTTCATTAGCTATGTATACGCTGTGTAAAGATGTACGGAAATGAAACATAGTTGAAGACATGCAGAGAAACTTGTTTATTATACTCAGCAATATTGTGGTAATTCCTATTCCAGACGAAAAACTTTTTATTTTCTCATCTAATATTCATTTTTCTTAATAATTGAGAATCTGGATGGAATTTATGCTTGTAACATTAAATGAGAATATATGCAGTTTATCAGGTGGCTGTGCCCTTATAATAAGTAGAAATGCTAAAACAAGAATGAAAAAATCTGTAAGATAAACATTAAAATGAGAAGTGTAACAGTGTAAAAAAAAAAAAAAAAAAAAATCACACAATTTTCATGTTTTAGTCAAAGAATTATCAAAAAGAAAACTCAGTATATTATTATTCATCCTATAATGATTGAGACTGGGATTAAAGCCAATGTGAAATATGTAAAAATAAATAATTTAAAACTGCCAATTGTTTATGAAAAAAAACAAAACAAAAACAAAATTGTTCTGTCAGAAACTTACCCTACTGACACAAGTGGAGGCCAATTGTTTGTATATGTCTTCGTGAACATGCTAACGTAGAGATGTGATAGTGAATAAGGCTAAAACTTTAAACATCAGTCAAAATAAGGTAGTGGATTCCTTGTTTCCAGCAGAAAAGGAGATGGTATAAAAGAAGTGGGGTTGGTTGAGGAGGAGTAAGTTTCTAGGACTAGTGAAGATAAAAACTTTGTTGGGAAACAGAAAGCTGGAGTGTGTGAAGGAGAGAAAGTAAGAGTGTGTCAAAATAGAGAAGGAAAAGTCTGTAAAAGAAAGAGAGGAAAAGTGTGTGAAGGAGAGAGAGGGGGGAATTGTGTGTGTGAGAGAGAGAAAAATTGTGTGAGAATGAGTGTGAAAAAGTGTGTGTGTGAGAGAAAGAAAGAGGAGTAGTAGGTGAAAGAAAAAAAAGTCTGACAGAAAAACGAGAGAAAATGTGAGAGATAAAAAGAGCAAAAACATGAGAGAGTGATGAGAGATATATGAGAGAAGCAAACACATTGAGAGAAAAGATTGAAAAAGAGAAAGAAATTGAGTGAGAGAAAGTGATTAAGAGATGAGAGATGAAAGGGAGATATGAGAGGGGGACACATGTGAGAGGGGGAAGGGTGCAAAGGATATGAGAGAGAAAAAAGCGAAAGAAATAAAGTGTTTTCTCATATACAATTCATTTCTTAATTTTCCTCAGCCTCTTGTTTTATGTATCATTGAACTGTTCCTCTTGTTGCAGTTTTGTTGCTGGTAATCAATCTATGCATAATTGCATAGAATTAAAAGACTAGAAAATGTAAAATACAATCTTCAATACCTACAAATCCTTTTTCTCTTCTTTTCATTTTTATTTAGAAATATGTCAACATTATTTTGAGATTGTATCCTCAATGTTCAGTCATCAATTTTTTGTTTCTTTGATCCACATTATGGAGTTCTTCTTTACTTGAATCTGTTCTAGCTCCAGACATTTTGTCAATAAATATATTCTAGAGATTTTTTATAAACTGGAGTTTATGAAAAATCTCTAGAATTTCACTAATAGTACGGCCATGGTTTTTATTCTTTCTATTAGCTTTATTGAGATTTTTTTCTCAGGTATTCTTTTTTATTATCTCTTTCAGCTTTGATTGTTTGATAGTGTAGACTCCAGAATGGCCAGATGTCTATAACTATTGCTTTGTTAAGTGTTCCGGTTCTTGATTCAGTTGCCATACTTTTTGTTTTGAGTTTTCCATCATCACATGAAGTGCACATTTTTCTTTCCTATATTTCATTCCTGACTAAATATTCTGCTTGGGCTTATTACTGTTTGTGGTCAGAAGCTTAGAAAAACAGAAGTCTTACTGTGGGTGTGCAACAAGTGAGTTCAGGCCAAGAAAAGGAAAAACAAAGATGGCAGCCAGCATTTTATTATGTGCATTCTTGCATAATCTCTTGTGCGCATGAAGCTGGAAACTACAAAACGAGCGTCATCTTTTGGTGCTGGGGAGATTTCAGATCTGGCAGGAGAGAAGGTGCAACGGGAGTGGAGATTCTACTTTCTCGGATTTATTCCCTTTTGTGAGTTTCAGGACCTTATAAAACGAAGGGTGGATGTACCTGGGGACCCTCCCTTCACAACGGGGCTCTAGCTGAGACAGGGAGTCATGCCCCTCTTCCACCATTTTCAGGTCCGGGATCGTCCCCCTTGCTGTCTATTATTCTCCAGAGGGCTTTTGTTCGGGCCCTCTTAGCCCTTCCTCACAAATTTTGTTACTAGGAAGGCGTCTGGGAAGTTTCTGGGGTTGTCAACATCTTTACCCTGGACCTGAGTTATCAGAGGTATAATTATGGCCCTTTGGCGAGATGTGATGTCTGCCGCTGCATATTTGGTCTCGTGGTAGGAAGGGGAGCTTACAAGTCTTTTTCATTCTTAGCTTCTGACCACACTGTTCATGGCTATTTTTTTTTGTTGGTTTTAGCTTATTACTTTACTTGCTTGTTATATATATATATATATATATATATATATATATATATATATATGTGTGTGTGTCATTTAATGCAGGCATTCTAGTAAAAAAAAAAATGTGCTTCAAGTTCTTAATCTCTTTAAATATTTATGTCTTCTTTGATTGTCTTACAGCATAATCAACCCTTCAAAGAGTACAAAAATTATCCCTTCTGTGAGATAGTTGTAAACACTAGCTTCTTTTAAATCATCAAATATTTTATGTGGATTCATCTAGAGGTACCTGCCTCATGCTTGTTTCTTTGTAATATATCTGTTGAATCTGTTCTAGCTCCAGACATTTTGTCAATATATATCATTTAAGCCTCCTGGCATGTTATCAAATTGGAGCTGTTTTCTTTGTGTGTCTTATATAAAGTCTTAATAATATCACTTGTTCATTTTCGATAATTGTAGTAGGATCAGCATACTTTTCTTCTTTCTGTTCTTTATTATATCAAATTTATTGCTGATGTAAGATTTCCACATTTCTTGCCATGTATTTGATATTAGTTAATTGTTGCTTTTAAATCTGTGGCGGGAATTTTCTACTTTGTAGGCTTCAATTCTGCTTCTTTTTTTTCTGTTGGGTCGGCTCTGTGGTTTGAATGTACACCAATATGGCTAAGTACTCAGTAAAAGACCCCTTCCTTGTTGTTGGTGTTTATTTCAATTCTTAATGGATTATTTGTTTTCTATATTGCAGTGTAGTTAGTACTGACTTGCTGCCTGTAAAAATTACAGGTTTCTTTTTTTTTTTTCCAATGGTTTTGATTAAATCATATTATTTCTAAATTTTCTTTGGTATGTAACTGGGTGATTTTTGTTTTTAAGTATTTAACTAGGTCAAGTATTATTGTTGGTTATTGTTTTGCAAGCAAAGACGGATATTTCAATGACAGATTTGTGAATTATTGATACATTTAATTTTGCCTCATCTTTAACCTGTTCAACTCGCATCATACCCCACAAATGTTACATAAAAATCCATCTTTCAGCCACAATACAACTTTTTATTTGAAAACAAGAAGAAAGCATCAAGCTATATATCTATATAAAGTGAAAATGTGTGTGTGTGTACACTTCCTTACCAAATATTTGACATAAGGGGTACTGAAATTTGGGAAAACTTTTTTAATCGGTTTTCGGCTAATAATTTGGCTGTTAAGGAGTCAAAGTTCAACGATTTGACCTTTGAGAACTTTTGGGTCTAAACACTTGAAATTTTAGATGTAGGTTCTTTGGACATGGATCTAACTTAATAATTTGAGCCCAAAACAATAATGGTAAATGGTAAGGGGTCATAATTGGGGGCAAAGTTAAAAACAAATTGACCTCTACGGTCTCTACCAAATTACTCAGCCAATTTTTGGGATAAACATTTGAAATTTTACATAAAGAGTATTCAGACATAGGGCAAGCTTTTTAAATCAATTTTTGGGCGATAATTTAGCTGCCAAGTGGTCTAGGTTGAAAGAGTTGACTTTTGCCGACTCTATCAACTCCTCTGCCAATTTTAGGTTTAAACACTTGAAATTTTAGAAGTAGGTTACCTAGACATGAGTCAAACTTTTTAATATATATATATATATATATATATATATGCACATAAAGTTATGAACAGTAAATAGGGTCTGAGCAAAGCCGGGCTGAACTGCTAGCAGATTATATATATATATATATATATATATATATATATATATATATATATATTATAGCTTCATTGTCCCTTTTTTGTTTCCAACAGATTCGTATGCAACATTTCTGGGACATGATACCAATACAATACAGTACTACAAGATTTCATCATTTTCTTTTAATTGTTTTCAAAGTCCTTCCCTTCTAGAATAACATGGTAAAAGTTGCCTCCACATTTTTTGCCCTATTAATAATCTATGTAAATAATGAGCTGCATATTGTTAAATAGTTGATTATATAACAGTTGCTGGGTGCAGATATGTGTTAGTCCAGTTTTTATACATAACTGATTCTCATCCAAAAATTATTTCTCCTCTTTTATTTGTATCTTTACTACCATACAACTTGTTGAAGCTATTAAAATCTTTCATCAATACGAATGATCTAGTTGTTGAATCTGTCTTGTCTAGTTTTTTGTTAATAGTCAACCGTAAATATTTTTAAGAAATAGACTAGCTTATAGTTTATTTTCAAAGTAGAAATATTACAAAGAGAAAGGATTATAAAGAATACCACTTTGATGTTCAATTTTAACAAAAAAATTACAAAGATGATGCGTCCACGTAAATTTCCACATCCAATGTTATACTGTCTAAGAAAATATTTGGGCATATGTTTAACAAAATTATTATTAGTTATATTTACTGATTTGATGAAAATGTTATCATAAGTTAAATACAACTAAAATGGCAAATATTTTCTTTGGCAATTTCGAAATGTGTAGAGTGTAAATTTAACATGAGTAGCATAACTTTATTAAAAAGTGGATGACTTACATTCCTGATGACTTACATTCCTGATCACAAAAACGTTTTACAATTGGTTGAAGCAAAGGAAAAAAGTAGAAAATTTCAATATCAGATGTTTTTTTGTGATCTTATTTTACTATGAAACAATCAAAAAGTAATGTGAAAGTTCTGAGGAAAATGTCTTGGAAGCAAACAAGCAGAAACTTATTCAAAGTGTGTTTGTTGTGTCCCCATTCTGTCCTATATATATAAGTATAGATGTGAGCATTTCATGTAAACCAAATCATTAAATAATTCTTCTTGAATTTTTTAATGATTTTAAAAGATGACGGTAGGGTTTTAGTAGACATGTCAGAAAATTAATATACATGGTGATTGTTGCAGGAAGCTAGAATTTATTTTAATTCTTTTTATGAAATCAATTTCTGTATATCTATCCATATTTTAGCTGAGGGTATCTTTATTTATATTCAGTTGAATATAAAGTTGTCCTCAGCTAAAATATGTGTGAAATTAGTTCTTATTGGGAAACACATCATTCAACAAATGTCTGTCCAATTGTTTACAGAACAAAAAGAATATTCTTATACATGTGAATATATTTTCTTTTGCAGAAAGAAAAGCTAGTGTAGATTTACCTTATAGTTGCTTCGGATGACCATGGGAATCGGAATATCTTTCCTCATTGAATTAGGGAGATCCCTAATAATTTGAAGATGGGAAGCAGGTTCATGTGCCTCCACTAGCCATACACAGAAGGACACCACCAATACAAAAATAAGTGAATTCTTCAAAGACATTCTCGGGATGGACAGCATAGAATTAATCATCTGTAAATTGAAAAAAGAAAGACAAATACAATTTGTTTTGTATTTTTTATGGAAATTGTTTCTTCTTTGACTCATTTTGAAATCCTATTTTGATTATGAAATTAATTCAGGTAAAAAAATAAAAATTCAATTTGGTGAGGAAATCACATGTCAAACATATTACGTAATATATTCAGGTAAAATGCAAGCACAAATAAACTAGTAGAATATAGAAGAAAATGTGTTGGAGAGTTCAAAAGGTCAGATGACTATGAATCAAAAGTGTGAGAACGAAAGTGAGATACAAGAAAAGGGGAGTGGCATCATAGGAAAAAGAAAAGTGTAAAGAGAGATTTGGAAAAGTGATCAATGATGACATGCACATTCAATACAAGTTAGCAAATATATAAATTTAAAACTTTGCACTTTGTTAACTCTCTCTCTCTCTCTCTCTCTCTCTCTCTCTCTCTCTCTCTCTCTCTCTCTCTCACATCCATGACATGGAACTTGTTTAAATCATTGATGTGTTTTTATAATTATTTAGATTTTTATCGATAATTTATCTTATAAAAATGAAATCAAAGAAAATTAAGGAGTAAAAATAAAGTTAAACAAAGATAAATTATTAAAAATTCAATCAATTAAGAATAAAAATTATTAAATTAATAAGAAATTTATAGAAAACCTAAGGAGCAAAAGTAAAGATTAATATAGATAATTTAAGATTGTTTAAAAGCTATAAATATTTTAATATTATGCTATAAAGTTAAAATAGACATAGATTTAATGAAATAAAATACATTAGTAAAATAATAATGACATAATAAAATTTATAATATGCTCCATAGATAAAAAAAATATACACCTAAAATATATACACCTATGCAAATTCATGTATAGTCAGTAATATACTAACAATTTTACAACATTAAAGTTACTACCAAAGCGCTGAGAGAGTGACAGAAAAGAAGGAATAAAAATCAAAATAAAATAAAATGACAAAAATAAAATAATAAAAATAAAAGAAAAGGGTGATAAAATAATGAATAAATAAATAAAAACTAAATAAAAAATATATTCTTTTAGCAGAGATAACTGAAGATAAAATATAAAATACAAGATACATTAAAAATATACAATATCAAATGACATTAAGTATTTAAAATATTAAGCATAGAAAGAATAAAGCAATGCAAATTTAGTAGGTCTTTACATATTATATGATCTTACTAAAGATATTGAAGAAAAAACTATAGGTGCTTATAGGGACAACAAGCCTCGTGTACCTACCAAAATCAGAAATGGGACATACCAAACAACAGACGTAATTGCTAATATATACGGGTCTTCAATTACTGACCATCTTATAAAAAACCTGTCGTGTGCAGCGAATTTTAGCATGAATTCTTTTTCAATCCTGAGTCGTGCTCACTCATTATTTCATTTAAAGATCTTGGAGACCGTTCACGTTCGGTTGAGAAGGCTTTTTCTCTGTAAACAGAAGGAATGCCTCTTAAGTTTGAGTATGATTAGTCTCTAGGATCTTTGAGTAATACAGCGTTGCTGTATTTAAACGATTTCCACATTTTTCCATACATAACGTAATACAATGTGATTTTATTTGTACATATTTTCAATTCCCATTCGTGTTTTTTTTTCTCCAAAACAAATCCCTCGATACAGCTTTGATAAAGCGAGGGCGAAACCGATCAGCTGACCCACCTATTTTTTTTTCTCTTCACCCCGCTAACTTTATTTTAAACGTTTTTAATCATGAATTTAAGTCTTCCCTTCATGATTTCATTATATAAATTCTATACCCATCAAAGAATCATAATATTATATATGTGTATATATATATATATATATATATATATATATATATATATATATATATATATATAAAGCTGAATGTGTGTGTGTTTGTGTGTGTGTCTGGTCACGAATAGGCTCCTATATGGTTGACTGTTTTAAAAACTGATTACATATAATGATAGAAGATGTATCAGGACACAGGAATGGGTATGTTTGATCTGGCAGAACGGTGGTTCATTAAAATTGTGGGGTCTGCGTTTGCGCCTGGTCCACAAAGTATGGAAATAAAAAATTAAAAAAAAAAAAACGTTTACAAGTGTTTTTGATATAGATATAACTAAGAATACTTTGATAAGTATGTTTTAACTTAAATAGGGATGGTATAATAAAATTGTGGGGTCTGCGTTCACGCCTGGCCTCCATGGAATGGAAATAGCACAAACTTTAATAAAGACGTTTCATATCTATCTGTGTAAGTATACTTTGATAATTATGTTTCCGTTTGAAGAAATATGGTATAATAAAATTATGGGGTGTTCGTTCGCGCCTGACCTCCATAGAATGGAAATATGTCACAAAGTTTAACAAGGTTTTTTAATATAGATCCACAGAATATTGTGATAAGTGTTTTAGTGTGAACAGGTATGGTATGATAAATTATGGGGTTTATCTATTTTATTTTTACTTACATCATATTTTGCTTTGGTTTTGATACCCCAAAATTCGAAGCTATCTCTTTGCAACCCCCCCTTTTCATAACCTATCATCTATAAATATAAAAGCGAAAATGTATGTATGTTTGTAGGTGTGTTCGCTTTTTCTGTATGTCTACAAAAGGCTTTTTTCAGAGAAGCAGTCGGTCGGTTCACAACTTTTTATATCACATATAAATCGTAATATCTCACAGTTAACAACGAAGCTCGCCTGTCTATTTAATTTGCTCGATTTCGGGAAGATAAATATTCAACATTTGTCGCTCGCCGCATGTGGGCTAATCTTTTTCCTATAACATCTTGGGAAGCGTCCCCGCAGTAAATGATACTATCCCGCAGTCAAAAATGACCTCATTAACTCCTAAAAACGGCCCCAGCCAAATCCAAGTAATTAAATAAATTCAAACATGTTTCCGTTAGCATCTCGCGGTGGGGCAATCGTTAACAGTGCACGTTTTTTTTTATCCACACTTTAATTTACAACTTTGGTTCGAGTTGGATCCTTACCTACCAAAACAATTTTTTAACCCCACCC
>NC_136499.1:80778999-80818999 GCF_053919585.1 Euprymna scolopes | reverse complement strand
ACACATACATACATACATATATATACACATACATACATAAATACATGCATATATACACATACATACATGCATATATACACATGCATACATGCATATATACACATGCATACATACGTGCATGTATACACATACATACGTGCATGTATACACATACATACATGCATATATACACATGCATACATACATGCATATATACACATGCATACATACATGCATATATACACATGCATACATACATGCATATATACACATGCATACATACATGCATATATACACATGCATACATACATGCATATATACACATGCATACATACATGCATATATACACATGCATACATACATGCATATATACACATGCATACATACATATATACACATATATACATACATATATACACAGACATACATACACATACATATACATACATATATACACATACATATATAAATATATACACATACATATATACATATATACACATACATATATACATATACACACATACATATATACATATACACACATACATATATACATATACACACATAGATATATACATATACACACACATATATACACATACATATATACATATACACACATACATATATACATATACACATATACATATATATATATATATATATATATATATATATATATATACTAGCAGGGGTGCCCGGCGTTGCTCGGGTGTTTGGGGGTGTTTGCTGTGCAAAAAAAAACAAAAAAACAAAAAAATGGTTACTTTTTAAAAACTTTGACCCCTATTATGACCCCTTAAAATTTATTGTTTCGGGCTCAAATCACTTTATTAAGTTAGATCCATGTTCAAGGAACCTATATCTAAAACTTCAAGTGTCTAGACCCAAAATTGTCGGAGGAGTTTGGTAGAGTTCTTAAAGGTCAAATCGTTGAAATTTGACCCCTTAACAGCCAAATTTCTGGCTGACACCCGTGACATCGATTTTCCCAAATCTCAGTACCCGGTATTTCAAATTTCGAGTCTATAGACTAAAAATTGACAGAGTTATTGCGTAGGGAAATGTACACAGACAGACAGACACACAGACAGACAGACAGACAGACATGTTCGCTTTTATAGATATATATATATATATACTAGCAGGACCCAGATACTGGTATTGCCCGGTGAAAATATGTCCCCCACTCCACCTGTCAGAAAAAAAAATTAAGTACGGTTGTTAGTTGGATCCACTGCCCACCTATTATAATGCCACCATGGCCAAAATGGATGTATCATGGCACTGTATCATGACAATGTAGGGGCACATTTAATATATATTTGTATATTGTATAGTGTATATCTTCCAAGTAAGAGCGTATTTGTTAATATGATTTTTTGGCAAACAAAAAAAAAATCGAATTTTAAAATAAATTTGTTGAAGAGGCAGTGTAGTATCTGTTCTGATACTGCACCTCACCTATTCTGACCGCTATCAGAGAAAAAGGAGAAAACCTTCTAGACTGAGGCAATATATATGTTTATTCCAATCTAGCGCGCAATGCAACTAAATGGGAGCTAACATTAATATAGTAGTCACATGTCAAACTAATTTGACATATGTTTTGTCGTGGTCGTCGCAGTTGTTGGCAGCGTGATGAAATAATGAAAAAATACAGTTTTGTATTTTGTGGTTGTGGTTAAAAGTAAAGAACCTTACTTAATGCATCCTGTGGCTCATGTTAGGAAAGAAAGAAAAGAGAAAATAAAAATGGCCGCCCCCTGGTATTTATGGACTGAAAATCATGTGATGTGACGAGAGGGGGAAGGGGGTATGCAAATGAGATGTGGTTGGGTCTCTCTATAAAAGAGCCGTCTTCTTTATTTTGGGCGTCAGTGTGGAAAGTGCAGAGAGAAGAGAACAGTTGGATTTGAGTTTGAGACTTTTGATCTGAGGTTGAGTTCAAATTTAGTTGCTTAATGTTAAAGTGTAAGTTTCATTACCGAGTCACATGTTAAAGTGTAAGTTTCATTATGTTTTGAAGTCGTCGTAGTCATTCTAAAATATTAAAAAGAATAGATTTTTGTAATTTGTGAATTGTATATATTTTTTGTTGTATTTTTTTTGTGATAAATCCTAATTATCATGTTGACCAAGTAGGTAATAACTGCTGGTATATTAAGCCACAAAAAAAGTGGAAAAAAGTTTTATGTAAAAAACGGAGTGCATTAATAAAACAATTCAAATCAGCAAGAAACCGTTCTGGATTTGTTTTGCATTGTAATATATTCTAATGCTTTTATTAGTTCCAAAAACAATAACTGTGTTCGAATGTTTTCCCTTACATATACACACCCACATGTACGCACACACACACACACACACACACACACACACACACACACACACACACACGCTAACGTGCACACATACGCGCACAAGTACGCACACATGCGAAACGTCACTTCCTTTAGAGTGAAAGCCAGACATGCACAGTCAGAACACTGACCCCAGTATAAAAGTCAACAAAACCTGTTAACTTCCCTTTTTTTCGTCTGGACCAGCGTTCGACCTGTTGAGTCGACGAACCAACCACACACTCTAACGTCACTCTATCTCCCCTGGCTTTGGCCCATCGACACAGACATGTGCGCGACGTTCTACTATGTTTAACCCTTTCTTTCTACAGACGGCTTGTCACTTGGCGTTTCTCCATTGCATTCCTTTTCCTTCCACACGCGTAGTCGTCAACGGCTGAATGAACACGTGTACACGGAAGACTCATTTCTCAACAGAAAATAAAGGACATGTTTATTTTATTCCAGCATTCAAGTTCTTTGTTTTCTTCATTCAATTCGTTTCATTATTTTCTTGTAGCGAGTTAGGGTATTTTATATCCTGGTCCGCAACATGAAATGGTGACCCCTTTATTTTAGAAATGAAATGAATGTGAGTGAACGAAACACGCGGTGTAAGCTAAACCCTTCCACACAAATTCACGGCACGCACGAAAAACAATTTTTCTCTAACAAACAAACTTGTCGACCACGAGGAGGAACATTTTCAAACCGCGCACAAGAAATTGAAATATAAAAATTTCAACACAAAACAAAATGGAACTTCAACAGATGGACTTCGACGAAACCATGGAATTAAACATTCGGCAACCTGACCGAAACCGAGACGAGGAATTAGCAGAATTAAAGTCGGCGGTTGAGAAGCTTTCGAAGCAGCTAGCCGACGCACTTCAAACGCGTCAACATTCTCACAGAAACCACGACGACATGCGGCAAAATTACAGGCGAAGAAGTTCAAGCAGGAACCGATCCACGTCACGACATAGACAAGATGTGTGTTTTTACCACAAGAGATTCGGCGTCGACGCGAGAAGATGCACTACACCCTGCACATTCAAGAAACCGGCACAGGGAAACGAACCTTCCAGCCAGTAACGATGATGACTGTAGCTGCAGCACACAAAAAAGGTCGTCTATTTTATATCTGAGAGAAAATTCACGGATATAACTTTTTAATAGACACCAGAGTGGAAATCAGCGTCATACTGACACCGCATGGCCATCTAACAGGGACCCAATTTTTCAACTTACAAGCCGCCAATGGTACCAAAATACCCACTTTTGGCGAAAAACCCTTAAATTTAAACCTTGGAATGCGGAGGAATTTTTTATGGAATTTCACCATAGCCAGCGTGACCACTCCAATTTTGGGGGCGGACATTTCAACCTGTCTGTCGACAGGACTCATCACACAACAAAACAAAGATTTCAGTGAGAGGAATTACCTCAAAATTTTTACCCACCTGAATCAGCACTGCCCTACCCGAAGATTTACACGTCCGCCGATTACTCCAAAATTTCCTCAACTTTCCCAGCCGTTTAAAAACACGGGACCCCATCAAACACAGCGCTGAGCACTATATTAAGACAACAGGACCGCCCGTCTATTCAACTTCCAGACGTTTGAAACTTGATAAATACAAATTGTCAAAATCCGAGTTTCAAAACACATGGGAATAATACGGCCCTCGAAAAGTGCTTGGTCATCACCACTCCACATGGTACAGAAAGCTGACAACACCACATGGCGACCGTGCGGAGATTTTAGACGCTTAAACGCGAAAACTGTTCCAGATAGATATTCTATTCCCCATATCCATGGCTTCACCAATGGACTCCAGGGTGGCACAATTTTCTCTAAACTGGACCTCGTTAAGGCATATTTTCAAATTCCAGTCGCGGAAGAAGACATTCATAAAACCGCACTAACCACACCATTTGGCCTTTACGGGTTCCTAAGGATGCTTTTCGGGTTGAGAAACGCCTGTCAAACTTTCCAGCGTTTGATTGAGGAAGTTTTCAGAGGTCTGCCGTTCATATTCGCTTATGTGGACGACATTTTAATCGCCAGCAGAAACCTCGAAGAACACCGGCTACACCTGGAACAAACTTTTGAAAGACTGCCACATTTCGGTCTTAAACTAAACACTGATAAATGTGTTTTTGGCCACCAGGAAGTTCAATTTCTCGGTCATTTAATTGACAAGGATGGAATCTCCCCTTTGCCTGAAAAAGTAAGTGCTATTTCGAATTTCCCTCTACCAACATCTGTCAGACAAGTACGCCGTTTTGTAGGCATAATTAACTATTACCGACGTTTTTTGCCTAACTGTTCCACGTTACTCGCACCTTTAACGGATTTGTTAAAAAAACGAACCAAAAACCAACAGTTAGTTTTGGAAGGACCTGCACTACAGGCCTTCGAACAATCGAAAACTGCTTTGGCAAACTTCACCAAACTCACTTATACCCAAGATAGCGATACAACAGAGCTTACGCTTACGACGGACGCATCGAAAATAGCAGTAGGAACTTTCATTCACCAAATTTTCAAATGACCCCTATTTCATTCTTCTCTGCCAAGTTAAACAAAGGGCAGACTAAATATAATACTTTCTCGAGAGAGTTACTTGCAATTTACCTTGAAATTAAGCACTTTAAACATCTCGAGGGCAGAATATTTTCCATTTATACGGATCATAAACCTCTAACATTTGCTCTACACACACATGTCGACAAATATGGTCCACGAGAAATTCGACACTGGACTTTATAGCCCAATATTCTACCGATATACGGTACGTAAAAGGACAAGAAAACATTGTAGCTGACACTTTATCTCGCGCAACAATTGCTTCTGTAAATTCCACTCCACTAAGTATGTACAAGAGCAATTAACCGATACCACGCTCCCAGCTATAATGGAAAAAACTTCTCTGAAGCTAAAAGAAATGCCGATACCATTCGGAACAACAACTTTCTATTGCGATGTTTCACAAAAACACCCTCGCCCTTATATTTCACCCAGCCTCAGACGACAAGTTTTCCAGCACTTCCACAATTTGTCCCACCCAGGAAAACGTGCCACCATGAAATTAATAGCAGAATGTTTTGTTTGGCCAAATATGTATACGGACATCTGTAGTTGGACCAAAACTTGCATTCCTTGCCAAAAAAAACAAAGTTCACAGGCACACAAAATCACCTTCAGGAACTTTCAGTGTACCAGATGCTAAGTTTACTCATGTGCATATCGACTTGGTTGGACCCTTGCCCACTTCAAAAGGACATACCCACATCCTTACTATAATCGATAGATTCAGCAGATGGCCGACAGCAATACCAATGAAAGACACATCAGCCACAACAATAGGCAGAGCGATTTTACAAGATTGGATAGCGATTTTCGGAGTACCCTCCGTAATCACAACGGACAGGGGCTCACAGTTCCAATCAACACTTTTCACTGAATTCAATCATTAAGACTACTGCCTATCATCCTTGCGCAAACGGTATGGTGGAACGATTGCATAGATAATTAAAAGCATCTTTGGCTATGAACGAAAACAAATTGGACTGGTCAGACAATTTGCCACTCATTCTCTTAGCAATTCGCAACACTGTGAAGGAAGATTTGCAGAGCACACCTGCAGAATTAGTTTTCGGATCAACACTGATTTTACCAGGACAATTCTGCGAAAACAATACAGAAATTTCCCCAACGACAACTTTTGTGACGGACTTAAAACACAAAATGTCACAATTAAAATTTACTCCAACCAAAAAGCCAGACACAAACATTTTCATTCCAAGCGATATTTACACAAGTAAATATGTTTTTATCAGGAACGACGCAGTAAAAAAACCACTATGTCCAAATTATTCCGGACCTTATTTAGTTTAGAAGTAAAAAGTATTTTACAATTTTAAAAAGAGAAAAAAAAAGACACTATTGCAATAGACAGACTTAAACCTGCATTCATAGACGAACAATTACACGTTTCTCCTAGTCCAATACAAGAACATACACACTCAGAAACGGACAAAGAAATTACAAAAAACAACACACCACAAACAACAACAAAAACTGGTCGAAAAGTTCATTGGCCAAAACATTTCAAACAATATATAACTTATTAAACAAAAAAAAGAAAAAAATGTACATAAAAAACAAAAACGAAATACGTTTCTCTTGTATATATATATTTTTTTCTCCCCAGGAGGGGGAGTCTTCTTCGAACATGTTTTCCCTTACATATACACACCCACATGTACGTACACACACACACACACACACGCTAACGTACACACATATACACAAACATATGCGCACAAATATGCACACATGCGAAACGTCACTTCCTTTAGAGTGAAAGCCAGACATGCACAGTCAGAACACTGACCCCAGCATAAAAGTCAACATGACTCCAGTATAAAAGTCAACAAAACCTGTTAACTTCCCTTTTTTCGTCTGGACCAGCGTTTGACCTGTTGAGTCGACGAACCAACCACACACTCTAACGTCACTCTATCTCCCCTGGCTTTGGCCCATCGACACAGACATGTGCGTGACGTTCTACTGAGTTTAACCCTTTCTTTCTACAGACGGCTTGTCACTTTGCGACATTTTATTTTATTCCAGCATTAGAGTTCTTTGTTTTCTTCATTCAATTCGTTTCATTATTTTCTTGTAGCGAGTTAGGGTATTTTATATCCTGGTCCGCAACAACTGTTACTGTATTTTTAACGGAAACATGGAACCGTTCTCTATGGAAATGTAACAAATTCGTTTATTTTTAAACCACCGAATTTTGTAATATGGTTTTTTGCTGAAAAAAAACAAAAAAACAAATAAACCCCAAAAAACGGAATTTTATAAAAAGAAATATGTTGGGGAGGTCAAGATCACAGTGTAGTACCTGTTCTGATATTGCATCTCACCTTTTCTGACCTCAAGCAGTGGAGGATAAATCCTTCTAGACTAAGTCAACTTGTATTTTTTGTACCAGAATGCAACACACCTTTTCAATTTAGTCACGTGTTAAAGTGTAAGTTTAATTATGTGTTGAAGTCGTTGTGGTCTTCGTCATCATGCTGCAATTAAAGAAAAATACATTTTTTTTGCTGTATTTATCATTTTTAGTAGTGATACATCCTGATGGTCTAGTTGACTTGCTGGTATTGGTATACAACAATGTATTGAAAGATGTTCTAATAAAAAAGGAGCGTGTCCCCAAAAAAGGAGCAAATAACTGTTCTGGATAAGTACCGAACTGTAAGATAATAAATGATGTTAAATATGTGACTTATGTGCTTTGGTGGATTCTCGTTTTCTGGTTGGCAATTTTTTAAGTAATTTAATCTCTGCAAATCTGTCATAATATTTAATGTTTCACCGCTTCTTTCATTCCTAACAGAATAAATCTGAATGTAAAATCTGCCGTAAATAAGTAGAAACTAAGTTTGTCTATGTGTAATAAGGAGAATGTGGCCTTACAGTCGTAGTGCTGAATAAATATGTAAATAAACTTACGTATTGGATATGGGTGTAAAAAAAAGTAGGAATGCAGTAAGGTCTAATTGCATCCAACTTATTGTTGGGAATTTTTAAGAAAAAAAGCCTTTCTTTGTATCGTATGCATGGACTGGCAAATAAATACTAATCCTGATAAACAAAGTTTGTTTCAATATTTGAAGGAGAATTCTTCATCGCAGTCATAGTGATGTACATATTTGTAAGTAAAGTTACTTAATGTAAGGCAACGAACCCCAAAACAAGTGTCACATATTATACTGTAATGTGCTTGGCAATTTCACAAAGAACAGATGTTGTGTTGTCTGTAAAGGACGTGCTGAAGGGCCATAGAATATGAAATCTTCATAATGAAGTGGGAGAATTGTTATTCCAGAATATGGGAATAGTAAGAGTTCAACCAATTGAAGTAATTGGAATTATGTTTGAGAGAATTCATTGATTATGTTATGTATATGTACGAGGGGTGTGCAATAAGTAATGCCCCTGACCCACTTCCCATAGCAGTAGAGCAACGAAACTTGTCACAGTTATTAGTATTTCTCTACATAGGAACCACCCAGAGTATGCATTTCTCCCATCGTTTGATGCAGCTCTGGAGACCGTTTTTGTAGAACACCCCAGGTTGGTCCTTCAACCATAATGTGACTTCAGAAATCAAGGCTGCATCATCTGGGAAACGCTTTCCTTTCAAAAACAACTTCATGGCTGGGAAGTGGTGAAAGTCAGAGGGTGCAAGGTCAGGAGAGTAGGGAGGATGCTTCTGGAATGGTGTGAGCAACCTGGGAATCCATCTGTCAGACACCTTATGCATATGCAAATGGTCATGAATGATAGTTTCCACAGACCCTGTACTAATCTTTACATCTTGGGCTATTTCGCGAATAGTAATGCGCCGATCTTCCAAAATGACATCCTCAACTTGACGGACAGATGCCTCATAAATGGTAGAAGGGGAGGGGGGGCGACCAGATCTGGGAACTGTTTCCACAGACTTTCGGTCATGTTTGAATTCATGATGCCAGCGTTTTACAAGGTCATATGATGGGGCATTATCATCATAAGTTTCCTTCATTTCATCAAAAGTCTCCTGTCGTGTGCGTCCTTTCAAATACAAAAACCAGATCACTGCTCGACATTCAACAGGCTCCATTTCACACCTTTTGACTTAGTCCAAACACCTGTAAAACAGAAACCACAATTGGTTCAGAGCTGTAATTTGCCACATAACCCGTAGAGATGTAAATCATTGCACATGCAAAATTTCAGCTAGATCAGACAACTGGAAGTGGGTCAGGGACATTACTTATTGCATGCCCCTCGTATGTAATAAGCAATTAATGGCGGTCCAAGCACAGTAGTGTAATAAAATGTAGAATTTGCACCTATGTCAACTAGTAGCAGTAAGAGTACAAAATAATGAGCAAGAAAAAAAGGAACTCCTGTTACTCTGTGGATGTGACGATTGTGTTGGTCTTTCTCATAGGATATAATGTAACATTTTATAAGCACGATTGACTGTGGTAGAAATTGTGGTGCCAAGTTACAAAAAATAGTGGCTATCAGGGTATATATATTGAATTTGCATGTAGCATGTGTTGTTTAAAACCTATGCTACTTTGGTTAAGAGGGGAATATATATATATATATATATATATATATATACACACACACACACATATATATATATATATAAAAATATATACACACACACACATATATATATATATACACACACGCACATATATATATAAAAAAATATACACACACACACATATATATATATATATACACACACACACACATATATATATAAAAAAATATACACACACACACATATATATATAAGATTTCGACGTATGAGGTATCGTCACAACAACTTAGCTGTTCAAATGATTTGTTTATAGTTATGAAGGCTTTGGGTAGAACCAACCACACTTTTTGCTATTACTGCTAATCCTTGTTGGTGCAGATAATTGCCACAAAACAAAGCACACATTACAATGAAGGTTGTTATACAAAAGTTACCCTCTTCTAAATGCATGTCAACTATGACTGGAGGTGAATAACTCCCAGTGAATTAATGCACCTCCAGATACAAACCTGGAAATTTCTATGATGCGACAAAGTATATAGAGCGTCTAGCCTTTCAGAATTAGTAACACATCTGTTACTAGCAAGGTTCAACGTTGCTTAACTTCAATGATCTGGCGAGAATCAGTGTGTAAACGTGATTGTGCTGAATATATATAAATACACACACACATATATATATACACACGCACATATATGTACACACACACCTATATATATACACACATAGATACACATACATGTATAAATATACACACACATATATATATATATACACATAGATACACATACATGTATAAATATACACACACATATATATATATACATGTATAAATATGCACATACATGTATAAATATACACACACATATATAAATATACACACACATATATATACATGTATAAATATACACATACATATACGTGTATAAATATACACATACATATATACATATATAAATATACACATACATATATACATATATAAATATACACATACATATATACATATATAAATATACACATACATATATACATGTATAAATATACACATACATATATACATGTATAAATATACACATACATATACATGTATAAATATACACATACATATACATGTATAAATATACACATACATATATATATATACATACATGTATATACATGCACATACATATATATACATACATGTATGTATATACATGCACATACATACATGTATATACATGCACATACATATATATACATACATGTATATACATATAGAAATGTAAATATACATATATATACATATGAGCCGTTCCACTTAAGTTAACAAATTTACCGAATTTCCATTACTAACGATTACTATATTGTCCAATTGACTACTGTACATTCTTAACCCTTATCCTCGAGTGGTCTCTGAGCCTTGATAAGTGGTGATTACTTTGTAAAAAAAATATATACATATACATATATATATATGTATATACACTAGCTGTCCCCTGCCATGCGTTGCTGTGGCTCAATTTGGTGTAATAGAAAATTCTAATAAAAAGAGGAAATGCATGTTTCTTATATTCTTAGTACAACAATACACTCAAAAAAGTAAAAAAAAAAAAAGGCGAAAATAAAAAAAAAAAATGGTACTCTTGCAGAATTGAATCCTGATCATCGAGATTACCGTCAATCATGGCTTGGGCTCGACCAACAATCAGTGGATACAGCTGAACGTAGCAAAAATGTTGAAACGCTAAATGTTTTTTTTTTTTGGTTTTCGGTATACAAAAATGTGAGTTAGTAATTAATATTTGAGTGATGGGGGGGGTACTATACACAGATTCGAAAAAGTTTTCCAAAAACAAATAAATGAAAGCAAAGGTAAGGTAAGCTACGTTTCTACATAACTGGATAATTGTTTAGTGTTTTTATGTAATGTAAAATGTTTAATCGGCTCGAAAAACAGAAATGGTTGCAAACTCTGTTGAATACCTTAAGTTTGGGAAAGTAAGTTGAAAACTATACAATACAGTGTCAAAACCCCACCGAATATGTTACCATGACATAAGCTGACATAATCAGTGGGTTTGTGACAGTATTTTGTATAGTTTTTTAGTTTTAACTCACTTTCTCAAACTTAACGCAATCAACAGTGTCCGCCACCATTTGTATCTTTCAAATACATCGATAAACACTGTTTTTCAAGCCGACTAAATGTTACATTAAATGAAAAGGGCTTGTATTACTAAACACAGATACAAAGAAGTTGTCAAAAAATAAATATATAACAAATAAATGTTATCAAAGGCAAGAAAAGTAAATGTTCTACCTAACTGGATAAGATTGTAGTGTTTTTATGTAATGTATAATGTTTAATTGGTTCAAAAACATGCAGTGTTTATCGGTATATTTGGAAAATACAAATGGCGGCAGACTGTATCGAACATGTTAAGTTTGGGGAAATTTTGGGAAAATGAGTTGAAACTAAAAAAACTATACAAAATACTGTTAGGAACTCACTCAATATATGTTACCATGACGTAGGCTGACATATAATCAGTGGTTTTAAACTTTTGTTCGATGCAGGTGACAACTTTTAAGAGCCCCTTTTAGTGATTACCTGGTTTGAAGATATTTGTACAACTAAACGGCTAATCTGCCCCAAATATCCAGTATTATATTACTTTAAGGCCCGTCTCATGTTCGTATATAACAAAATATTTTATTGTAGATTTCGGTGTACTAACAACGAATCTGCAAACCGTTTCCGTCGCAAAAAGAAAGTTTTCATGATATGAAGAAATTACTTTTTCGAAAAGTGGGTGATCACTTTTCAATGTAAATTTAACTTAGAATGAGCGCCTACTTTCTGGCCTGAGAGAGGGGCATTTTTCTGTGTGTTTCATGGCTAAAATTTTTGTGTTTGATTTCTTTCTTTTGCATGGTAGTAAACCCTGAACTCTGGGACTATTTTCCATTTCACAGCCCATAGCCTTCATTTATGCTACGCGCAAGCATAAACGAAAGTTGTTTAGTCAATAAACATGGGAAAAAATCCCCCCTCTCTCAGGTGGCTAGAAAGTGGGTGCTTATTTTAAGTTAAATTTGCATGGAAAAGTGATCGACTACTTTTCGAAAAAGTAATTTCTCCATATCATAAAAACTATTTTTTTGCGACGGAAACGGTTTGCAGATTCGTTTTTAGCACACCGAAATCTACAAAAATTTTTTGTTATATACGAACATGAGACACACGGCCCTTTATGGAAAATTTTATCAAAGATCCGGGAGAAAATAGTCTTCAATAAAAACAGCAAATGAATTTGATAGAAAAAAATGGATGCTATTTTTTTAAAATTCTTCTGTGTGTTATTGGCTAAAAAGTTTTTTGTTTGATTTCTTTTGCATGGTAATAACCCCTGAACTCAAGGACTATTTTCCACTTCACAAACGTAGTCTTTGTTTATGCTACACGCGAGCATAAACGAAGGCTGTTAAATATGCATTCGCGTACCAGACTGCCTTGTCAAAAAACCTTTAAATGTTTAGTAACTTTTTTCCTTTTATTATTCTTAAGAAAAACGTGCACCACACATTGCCGACGGGCCTTAATGGAAAATTTTATCAAAATTCCGGGATGCTATTTTTTTTTTTTTCAATAACATAAGAAATTAAGAATTAGACAAATTTATTTTAGGTAGGCTTCGCCAGGAAAGCTTTTAAAAATAAAAATTAAGATAAACAAATGGTACTAGTGCACTTACCAATCTGCACTATTTTTTAAATTGTATTTCCAAGTTTAACTAAAGGTTTATGATGTTTTTTTGTTTAATTAAAGTTTTATGTTTTTTTATTCAATTGTAAGGTTAAAGTACAAAAAATATATATATATATAATTTAAAAAATAGGGATTTTTTTTTTTACCCATCTATTAATTAGATAGTTAAATGCTGTAATTCAAAAGTCGTCAACGTGTGGTGCACGTGAAAGGCTCATTTCTACCGGAAATGAAATGGTGGACAGTCTCGCAGTTATGAAAAATATTTTTATTTCATTTTTTTTTATAATTTTTATTCTTAACGATTTTAATTTATTTTAATAACATGCAAACATTCCTTGACTTTGCAGATTGCAGATAAATTTTCTGAAAATTTCAATTAAATTGGTAATGTAGAAATATGGTTCTATCGACTTTGAACAAACCAAGAATTACATTTATATATATACTAGCATGGGTACCCGGCGTTGCCCGGGTGTTTGGAGGTGTATGCTGAGCAAAAAAAAGAGGGTAATTTTTTAAACTTTGACCCCTATTATGACCCCTGAAAATTTATTGTTTTGGGCTCAAATCAAGTTATTAAGTTAGATCCATGTCCACGGAAGCTATATCTAAAATTTCAAGTGTGTAGACCCAAAATTGTCGGAGGAGTTTGGTAGAGTTCTCAAAGCTCAAATCGTTGAACTTTGACCCCTTAATCGCCAAATTTCTGGCTAAAAACCGATCACATAGATTTTTCCAAATCTCAGTACCCTGTATATCAAATTTCGAGTCTGTAGACTAAAAATTGACAGAGTTATTTCGTAGGGAAATGTACACAGACACACACACACACACACACACACACACACACACACACACACTTTCACTTTTATAGATATATAGATTTAAAATTTGAGTCTGACAGAATGACAAAATTATATTGCAAACCGATATATTAAACAAACGAACTTCAAAGAGACAAATGAACACATAAGTAAAAACAATTTGTATTAGAAAACATTTATTATTCCACGTCTTTTTTTTACAGACCTGACGACTGAGGTTCGCTCTTAATAAAAATTGTTTTTTATAGTCTTAATTTTGACTTCCTTTTTCATAAAAAACTAAAAAAAAATCAAGAAAGAAAAGAAATTTTAATTTTATTTTTTCATTAATTTCTTTCTGTGCAAAGCAATTCTTTCAAACTTACTCTGTTTCCAAAATATTTTTATTTTATTCCCCTCCCCCTTCATTTATTTTCCTCCGCATCCTGGCAAGTATTAAAATAAACCATTTATAATATTTATTTATGGATTTATTTACTTATCATTTCTTTTGTATCGGTAAATGAATTCCATTTAAAAAAAAACTGTAAAAGTCACGTTAAAGGTGATTAAGTTGGAAAGTAAGTAAAAATTTACCCTTTTTACTTTTATACGATTTCTGATCACTTTGAAAAAGGTGTGTGTGTGTTTTAAAAATGTTTTTTAACTGCTATAATCTCATTTATATTTATATTTATATATATATATATATATATATATATATATATATATATATATATAACAACGTGATTATTCATATCGTGGGTTTGTATTACTGTACACATAGATTCGAAAAAATAGTCAAAAACAAATATATAAATAAATGTTATCAAAGGAAAGATAAGTTACTTTTCTACCTAACTGGATATATTTTTTGTGTTTTTATTCAATGTAATATATTTATTCAGCTCGAAAAACATACAGTGTTTACCTATGTGTTGGAAAATTCAAGATGGCGTCTCACACCCTCTTTAACACCGTAAGTTTGGGAAAAGGTGTTATAAATAAAAAACTATACAAAATACTATTAAAAACCCGCCGAATATATGTCAACCTATGTCACGGTTACATATATTGAGCGAGTTTTTAACAGTATTTTAACAGGGCACATCGTAAAAACTGACCCCTTAATTTTCCTGAAGTAAAAACTATATAGTTTTTAAACTTTTAAAACTGTACATTATAAAAAGAAAACTGTTCGAGTGATTTTTTTTTTACATGGGTGTCACCACTTATCAAGACCCAGAGGCCACTCAAGGATAAGGGTTAATAGGTATACATTAGTCATTGTGATATTAGCATAGTAAACAGTGGGAATTTTGTAACTTGGATTACTTGAAAAAGAAAACTGTTCGAATGATTGAAAATGAAAACAAAATAACAATGTAAATATATTGATAAGAAAAAAAACAAAAACAAACGAAGTTTCCGTTTCAGGAACCCGAGTTTAATTTTATGTCGTAATCATTCAACTCGTTAGCGGTTTTATTCAGCGATTAGGGATAACCATACGACATATCTAATTACCAAAGCGATTTTTTTTAAATTTTTTTTTTTTATTATTAAAACTAAACCTGTTTAGTTTTAATGAACCAATTTTTTTAAAGCCAACACTTTAGTTATTTTGAGAGCGTGCAACTGCACCCGAAAGTTTGATTAGGAAACTCCAAATCCTTTTATGACTCGAAAAAAAAAGGGCTTTTTATCGGCTTAAATGATAAACTAATGTTAAATATTAGTATTTGCCATCGATTCTGAAATAAAATGAAATCCTGACATTGTGATCATTTTTGCAGGTGTTATGTGCCAAATATTGAAATAAGAATGTTTAAATTCAATTATTGTAATTTAAGTCTTTAATTTTAAAGTCGATTTTATTTATAAAATATCTTTTTAGAAATCAATCTCAAAAACAATCTGAACAATAAATCTCTTTTGTTATGGCTAAGTTTTTGTCAAGGGTAGAAATTATAATAGACAAGTATTCATCCATGATGACATTTTACCGATTTCCTGGTTTACAGGTATTCTTGCTAAATTTCTTCGAAAGAATTGACATAAACAATACTTCAACTAAATACGTATATTTCATGCAATAATGACTTTTGTTTCTTCTGACTTTTCCTAAACTAAACATAAAACATCGGTTAGGGTTAGTTTAACATTCTGTAAAAGTACCTTCCGTTTTTTTTTTTTTTTTTTTTTTTGTACTTCTGCAGAGAAGGTAAAAAACCGATAAAAACTGGATATATTTTTCGTGTTTTTATTCAATTTAACATGTTTATTCAGCTCGAAAAGAATACAGTGTTTACCGATGTGTTGGAAAATTCAAGATGGCGTCTCACACATTCTTTAACACCGTAAGTTTGGGAAAAGGTGTTATAAATAAAAAACTATACAAAATACTATTAAAAACCCGCCGAATATATGTCAACCTATGTCACGGTAACATATATTGAGCGAGTTTTTAACAGTATTTTAACCGGTTTTTTATTTATTACACCTTTTTCCAAACTTACCGTGTTAAAGAGAGAATCGGCCGCCATCTTGAATTTTCCAATACATCGGTAAACACTGTATGCTTTTCGAGCTGAATAAACATGTTAAATTGAATAAAAACACGAAAAATATATCCAGTTTGGTAGAAAAGTAATTTATCTTGCCTTTGATAACATTTATTTGTTATATATTTGTTTTTTGGCAACTTATTCGAATCTATGTGTACAGTAATACAAACCCGAAATGAATTTAAGAAAATCACATTTACTGTGTGTGTTTACTGTTTATGTACCTATTTACTATGCCTCCCCACGCGACAGAGTTAGACACCAGGGTCGTTTTTTAACGTGGAGAAAAGGTACAAAAATAAAAATTGTCTCAGTCGTGAAGGATTTCTCCTCTAACGAAAGAGAACAAGAAAATGAAGTGCAGCATCTGAAGAACAGATACTACACTTTGATCTTGACCAAAAGGCCAAAAGTCAGCGGGTTTGGTTGCCATAACAACGTGACGGTAGTGAACGTGTGTGTGTGCGTGTGTGCGCGTTTCGTGTAGTTTAGTTTCGTATAATAGGTTCGTATTTTTTTAATTTGTAAATAACAAGTTATTAAAAAATTAAATCCTTCCAAGATGGACAATAAATAAAGCCATAATATTTTATGGTAAAGGTAAGAGCGTAGAAACGATTGTTTTTTAGGAGATGTGATTATTAGATTAACCAATCAGAAATCGTCTGTGGCACACACATCTCTGTTTTAATAGATATATAGGTCGAGGTAATTAGTTAAAGAGATTTAATATAATGTGATATATAGATAGATAGATTAAATGTTAAATAGATTTTGTAAATAGTACAGTTGAAATGATTAGAATATTTCCAATATGTAATAAGGTCGAGGTAATTAGTTAAAGAGATTTAATATAATGTGATATGCAAATGAGCATAAGTCATTCGATATGGGGGTGGTTTGTAGAATAGTATATAAAGAAATTAGGCAAAGATTCTTATGTCTCCTATAACAGAAACATCCTAAAATGGGTTCTAATGTTTCTCTACCAGGAGAGATCTACCCTCTTATCTCCTTTATATTTCGTTGATGATGGAGAGCTGTACACACAGACAGAAACACACGAACCCTATTACTTTATAAAAATATATATATATATATATATATATATATATATATATATATATATATATATGTTATACCGGCCTTCCTTGAACAGAGGAATTTACATCGATTAGCATTATAAATAGCGCTAGTAATTCCAACATTGGTGTGAGAGATGCGACTGCACTTCAACTGCTAGCCGAGTGCCCAGCAGATATACATGCTTTCCTATCTTTGTACATTATTGTTAATACACTTGTTCCTTAACCGAACCTCGACTTGATTGTTCTTATTTTCACTGTTGTTTCACGACACAACAGATTGGCGACAAGGAATCAAAACGACCGTCACTGCAGAGAATCACCAAAAGTGATTGGAATAAAGATTCGTAAAATCTTTATGGCAGAACACCTTCGTCATTTCAACAGATATTTGGATACGCAAGGATTAACAGCGAATTAATTACTACAATAGTAATTTGGTGATGGGAAAAAACTTGCTACCAAAATTTACAGTGAAAAACGCAAATGTTGTCAATCATTTAATAATTGAACACACTTACCAAGTGTTTTAGAAAGGGAAGAAGGGTTCATTTTTTTCTTCACCAGAAGCCATTTTTCCTACAGTAAGAATTTTCTTCTGCAAAGTTAAATGTACAAAACCAACTAGCAAATACCGTGTAAGCTTAGCGTTATTTGTATAACATCTGGGATTTGAAAAAACAAAAACACGCTTGACTTTGTCAAGAGAAAAAGAGACAGACTGTGAAAAATAATTATTTGCGTACGTCATTTGTGCTTAGCAAACATGTAAAGAATCAAGTCATTTTTTGCAAAAGAGGGTGAGAAAAAACAAAACAAAAAAAAACTAAAAGTTTCCCATACGAATTCGTCGGATATTTAAAGCGAAGGATTTTATTTTTGCTATGTAAAAACGCATGCAAATAAAAAAAAAATGTTAAACCAATTTGTTATATTCCTAAATACTTAGGAAATAAAGACAAACGTGAGTTACACCGAGTGGTATGTGTAATGGGGTTTATTTATAATACAGAAACGTAAGGCTGCTCGCCTAAGGTAAATAGAAGTACATAGTAACAAGTATGGGGAAGAAAGTCTGATAATCAACACGTAAGACTATCCGTCTTACTGCGACTGCTTGTCTGCCGCTGTCTGCCCGCTGTCTGCCAAACAGTCCAATATATATATACAGTTTGTAACCGGTGTATAGCCAGTTATGTTCCTTCACAACACCTCCCCCTGAAGCTGAAATCTTCCTGATTTTAGCTTAAATACCTCTTCCTTTTAGGGTCAGGGCTTAATCTCCTGGTAACTTTTCTCTTTCTTGCGCTTTTCCTTCTGGTCAGCGTTACCCGGGGTAAAGGTTTCTGTCCAGCCCGTATGGTCGGTTCAGGCGAAATATTCATTGTTTGCGGTACACACGCTGGTTTTGGTATATCAAAAATATCGCACAATGTTTCCATTGGTGTCTCTTCCACATTTGGAGACAGTCTGGGACGTATTTGATTTCTGTGTCTTTTGCAGACAAAACTTAATCCTTGGATGGTATAGACCATGCTCCCAATCCTTTTTTTGATAATACCTTCAACCCACTGATTTCGTCCATTTTGAAAATTTTTGAAATATACATTTTCACCTGGGGCGAAGCACTTGGTATTAAGGTTTTCTTTTTTGAAAACTTTCTTTTTCTCTGGTAGCAGCCTATCGAAGACAGATCTTATCTTTCTTGCAAACATTAGCTCAGCCGGGGAAGAATTGACATTATTATTAGGATTTGGTGTCACCCTGTAAATTGCTAAAAATGTTTGAATACATTGTTCGTCTGTGTCCGTAGTAAGATTTTTCTTAAGTGCCCTTTTAAACGTATCTACAAATTTTTCGGCCAACCCATTCGATCGTGGATGGTACACAGGTGTTGTCATATGTAGAATATTTAGTGAGTCACAGAATTCTTTGAATTCATGAGCAGTAAATGCTGTTCCATTATCGCTCACTAAGGTTTTTGGCACTCCAAAACGGCTAAAAATTTCATTAAGCGCACTCACAGTGTTTTTTGCTGTTGGATGTCTAAACTTAAATATTTCTGGCCATTTTGAAAAAGAATCTACAATAATCAAGTAAAAATAACCATTTATAGGTCCCGCATAATCAATATGCAGACGTGACCAGGGTAGGTCCGTCTTTGGCCATGGCGTCGTTTTTACTGGAGGATCTCGAGCTGCTAATTGACATCCTCTGCATGTCTTGACACATTTTTCAACTTCCTTGTCCATACCAGGCCAGTACACATATCCTCTCATAAGGGATTTCATTCTCGAAATGCCCGGATGACCTGTATGAAATTCCTTCAGAATTTTCCTCTGTAACGTTAGTGGAATTACGATCCTCTCACCATACATGAGCACATCTTCACAGATGGAAAAAGGCGTTGTTTGATCTACCTTTTTATTTTTTTTTATCCATCCCAATTGATTTTTCATTTTCTTAATGAAAATGTCATTTACTGCCTCTTTTTTTATTTTTTCGAAAGTTACCGGAAGTTCACGTATCATATTACACATTGAACTTGTACATTCACTTTCGTCTTTAAGCGCAGCAATTACCGTTTCTTCGAAACTTTCGCTTCTTTTAGGGATCAACCGTGATAATGCATCTGCATGTCCTAACTTTTTTGAGGATACATGTTCCATCTTAAACTGATAGTTTAAGAGGGTTACAGCCCATCGCTGTAATCGATTCGCAGTATGTGTGGGAATGCCTTTCTTTGATCCAAATATGGTAAGTAGGGGTTTATGGTCGGTTTGCAAAATAAAAGATCGTCCATGGAGAAATCGATTGTACTTTGTAATTCCAAATATTATCGACAGCGCCTCTTTTTCAATTTGGCTGTAATTTTTCTCCGCTGCAACCAACGTTCTTGAAGCATGGGCGATAGCTTTTGTCCTACCATCCTCATACTTGTGAAGTAATACAGCGCCAACACCGTAATCACTGGCGTCCGTTGCTAGTATTAGTTCCTTTTCTGGATTGAAATGTGCCAATGCTAAGTCTGACAGTAGACATCTTTTGATATTTTGGAAAGCAGATTCACATTCCTTATTCCAGTTCCATTTAACACCCTTTTTCAGTAACTCGTTAAGAGGAGCTCTTAAATTATGTATGTTAGGGATGTAAATTGCATAGTATTGAACTAATCCCAAAAACGATTTTAATTTTGTCACTGAATCTGGAGCAGGCATCTTTTCAATTGCTTCAGTCCTTTGTGGATCCGGTCTTCGACCCTCTTTGTCGATTATTTGACCTAGATATTTAATTTTTTTCATAAAAAAATCGCATTTTTCTGGGCTCAATTTAAAACCAAATTCCTGTATTCTTTTGAATACTTCTTTTACATGCTTCTTATGATCTTGCAAATTTTCACTTTTAATTAGGATATCGTCAAGGTAGGCCATTGAAAATTCCAACCCTGCCAGCATCGTGTCCATAATTTGCTGGAAAATAGCAGGAGCAACCTTTAATCCAAAAGGAAGCCTCTTTAGCTTAAAAATGCCCTTATGAGTATTTATGCCTAAGTATTTGGAGCATTCATCGCTGATCTTAATTTGCAAGTAAGCATCTGAGAGGTCTATCTTAGAAAAAATTTTTCCTCCGTTAAGCTTAGAGAACAGATCTTCTGCGGACGGAAGGGGATAATTATGGTCCAATAGACAGTCATTTAAACCCGTTGAAAAATCTCCACAGACCCTTATTCTGTTATTTTTTTTCTTTACATACACGGTTGGACTTGCCCAATCTGTGTGGTTAACTTTTTCAATGACTTCCAGTTGTTGAAGTCTATCCAACTCTTTTTCGATTGCGTCCATCGCTGAAAAAGGCACATTCCTTTTAGGTTTGAATACTGGAGTGGCATTTTTCTTTAATTCAAATTTTGCCTCTGTCTTAATACAGAGTCCTAGTCCTTCGGCAAAAACATTGGGAAATTCAGTTTTCAAATCCTTCAGGAAGTCTTCCCTTTGGTTTGCTTTTTCTGCAGTTAAAACGTTACAAAACGAATTTATGGGTTTCTCCCATAAATTAAACAGGACAATCCAATCTACCCCAAACAGGCATGTATTCTTTCCTGGTACGACGTACACTTTGGATTTATGAGTCTGGTTAGCGAATGTCACTTTGCATTTTAATTCTCCCTTGAACTCTAATCTTTTGCCGCACACACTTCTCGCCGTCTTTCTGGTTTTCGTTAATTCAGGTCGACCTATCCTTTTCCATATATCTTCATTTATAATACTAATATCTGCACCGCTATCCAGAAGCAATGTAACCAGATGTCCATTTATCCGAACATCAACATATTTCCGTCTTTCGCAGCTTTTTTCTTTATTCATGCGAAGCGTATTTACATTATCGGTCCCTTGTCTTTTCTTCTGGGCACAGTATGTTCCCTTGTGACCTCTGAGACCACATTCATAACATATTTTGTTCCTAAACCAGCAGGTCTTATTGTTGTGTCTTAAACTACCACAACATTTACACTTTAGCTTTGGGTCTTTGTATCCTTTAAGGATCCTGTGTTCTTGGAACCTGGACTTTCTTGTGGTCCCTTGCCTTTTTACTTGCTGCACCTTAAAAATATTTTTCTCTTCAATGCGAGTGTTGTCTTTCTTTATGTTAATCAGACGTTGACACTCTTCAGTGACTTTTTGCAATGTTATGTTAGGATCCGCCTCCATAATTGTTAGGATCCGTGAACGTATATCTTTGTCGCTTGGTGCTGTGAGACCTTGTACAAAGATTAAACATTTAAATTGGTCTGCGGAAATTTCATTCAATTTAAATGATTCGCATAAACAGTTCACAGTGCAAGCATATTCTAGATAGTCTTCAGCTTCTGCCTTCTGAATGTTCAAACATTTGTATCTAGAGTGAAATAGGCTATCCCTTTTATCAAATATTTTCGACAAGGTACTAATTGTTTCCTCGAACGAAACCTCCTCCGGTTTTTTTGGTAGAATTAGATTTGCATACTTGGTGTTTTCATCAGTACCCAGTTTTTGTAGTAGCAGGGTAACTTTTTCCTCATCGGTCCAGTCTAAACATCTTTTCGTAAAAATTGTTTCGTATCTTCTGTAGTATGCAGGGAAAGTAACACCAGTATCCGGGGAGTAACGAAATTCCGTTAGTGAATTTGAAATACCCTCGGCAGAAAAATTAGTCTTCTTCCCGGTCGACGTTAGAATTAGCTTTTCTAAATTCTTTTGCTGTGTCGACATTTGTCGTTGTAGTATGTTTGTTTGTTCTTGTTGTGCCTCTAAAGTTTTTTGTGTTCTTTCTTGTTGTTGTTGCAGCTGTTGCTGTAGCTGTTGTTGTTGAATTTGTTGTTGTTGTTGTTGTTGCGCTAAAAATTGTTGAGTCATTTTTGTCTGTTCCTGGATGCTAAGGGCTAGAGCCTTAGTTAACTCTGCTAATTGTTCCATGTTAGCTTCTAGTACAAAAATGTCTTTTCGAATTCTACACAATAATTCCAAAGAAAAATCGTAAATTTACGTATATCGTAAATTAGTAGCAATATGCAGACACAACACGTTTCAACAAAGTTCATCCATAGTAATTCAACAGGCTTTGTAAAATAATTCTTTTTTTTTTTTTTTTTTTTTTTTTTCAACAACGTAAGTTCATACACAAAATATTTCTTACTTCCCACGACAAATAGTTCCAATTATTTATATAAAGGCAATAACAAACAATTAATTTTCCAAAAAAAAAAAATATATGGCTGCCGTTCCCACGTGGCATAAAATGGTACAATAGTCGTTGTATTTATATTTTTTCTTTCGAAACTCGTAATCCTTTAGTGTAGTTTCGAATTCAACTTGCGACCATTTTTTTTTTTTTTTTTTTTTTTTTTTACTTGTCAAAATAAATATAAATTCCACTTTACCTTGAACATGTTTCTATAATTTCTTGTGAGTTCTTTACGAAGAAAAATCCGTACTTTTCGCTACTTTAGGTAGGAAAAATTTTTAAATTCATTGACGCACGTGGTCAAAAATCCTTGTGTAGTTTGTTTTTTTCGTAAAACAAAAAATCCTTGCATTGTACACAGTCCTTGGTACGGTAATTTATCTCTGTTAAGAGAAAGAACATCCTTTCGTCGCCATTGTTATATTCCTAAATACTTAGGAAATAAAGACAAACGTGAGTTACACCGAGTGGTATGTGTAATGGGGTTTATTTATAATACAGAAACGTAAGGCTGCTCGCCTAAGGTAAATAGAAGTACATAGTAACAAGTATGGGGAAGAAAGTCTGATAATCAACACGTAAGACTATCCGTCTTACTGCGACTGCTTGTCTGCCGCTGTCTGCCAAACAGTCCAATATATATATACAGTTTGTAACCGGTGTATAGCCAGTTATGTTCCTTCACAACACAATTTTATTTCGCTGGATTGTTTCTAGTAAGACTAGAAATATATTGTTGAACAAATTAAGTTACAAATGGACTGCTAAACTGTTGTTCTTCAAACAAAAGAATTGGGAAAGGAAACTTGGTAAATTTATTTTTACTAAGGAATATTTCTTTAATACAAGTGTAAATTGTAAACTGAATTCGTATGATGGATGCGAAATTCAAAGATTCACTGTTGGAATTGATCCAATTCCAGGCAGAGCAAAATCTTGCGTTGCAAAAGCAGCAAATTCAACAAGTAGAAAGAGAAGAGACATTTAAACAAGCATTTGAAGAAAAAATGCTTCAAGGAAATATTGATGAAAACACAGGAGGAACAAAGAAAAATTCTGAAGGCGACACAGTTAACTAAAGCGGACGATAATCATAACGCATTTTCTCAAACAGCTGTGTGGGTCGCAATTAAAAATTTCAGTTATAATCCAGAAAACGATGTCGCTTTCGTCCAGTACTGTAAACGATATGAGGATATTTTTATATTGGATTGTAGTACCTGGTCAGACGCGAAAAAAGTTAGGGTTTTGCTAAGGAAATTGGGAACAACCGAGCATACAAAGTACGTGAATTTTATTTTCCCAAAAAAGACCAGTGAGTTGAGCTTCCAAGAAACAGTTACGCTACTTACAGAACTGTTTTCTGCAAAACCGTCTCTTTTCCATACGCGATATAAATGTATGAATGTTACTAGAAGAGAGGAAGATGACTACACTACAGCAGATAATTTTAAATGTTTAATATTTGTGCAAGGGCTGGTCTTAAATAAAGATGCTGAAATCAGACGTCGTGTTTTAAATAAACTTGAAAATGTACCGAATTTAAAACTACAAAACTTAGCGGAAGACTGTGAATGGTTTATTGCGTTGAAACAAGGCAGTAGAGATATAAAGGAAAGCGGAGTGTCGCATATTAAAAAGATCCATCAAAAGAAAAATTTGACTTCAAAAAAATAACCAGAGAAAGAAACAGGGAAAATATCCACCTGGACCATGTTGGAAGTGTGAAAATAAACATTGGTACAATGAGTGTCCCTACAAATTCAAACAATGTGACAACTGCCACCAGAAAGGGTATAAAGCATTGCATTGTAGAAAAAAATCTGGTAGAAAGACCTCCATTAAACTAACGAAAATTGAACCTGAGGAACAAAATATCCGGAAATATGTACAGGTCAAAATGTTTAAAAAGAAAGTAAGGCTACAACTTGATAGTGGGTCTGACATTTCCATTATTAATGTACAGACATGGAGGAGGCTTTGGAGACTCACTATGATTAAATCACATAAAACGGCGAGAAGCGTCAGTGGCGAAAAAATTACCTTCGAAAGAGAATTGACAAATATTTTTTTCCAGAACAGGGCCGAAAAAGCAAGAATTTTTGTCATGCGAAAATCAAACAACCTCTTTGGAACTGATCTGTTCGAAAGGTTTAGACTATGGGATTTGCTTTTAAGCTCATTTTGCCAAAAGGTTGAGGATTCGAATGCGGAGGCAGAAAAACTTAAGAGGGAGTTAAAAGAGAATTTCCCAGACGTGTTTTCAGGTTGTTTGGGAAGGTGTACAAAAGCGGTAGCAAAATTTGATGTAAAAGTAAATGAACAGCCAGTGTTCAGAAAGAAAAGAAATGTTCCATACGCCGCTATAGAACAGATAGACGGTGAATTAGAAAGACTCAAAAAGATGGGTGTCATTGGAAAAATTGATCACAGTGAGTGGGCTGCACCAACGGTTTACATCAAAAAGAAGAGTAAGGAGATTCGGGTTTTCGCCGACTTTGTGATAGGCTTAAATAGGGCATTACAAGATCACCATTATCCTCATCTGAGCCCTGAAGAGATATTTTCGAAACTGACTGGAGGGAAATATTTTTCTAAAATCGACCTCAGTGATGTGTACTTACAAATTCCAGTCGATGAGGAGTGTTCAAAGCTGCTATGTATTAATACCCATAAGGGATTGTACAAGTTTAACAGACTTCCTTTTGGGGTTAAAGTCGCCCCTACGATTTTTCAGCAAATTATGGACATTATGTTAAATGGGTTGGATTTCGCAGTAGGGTACCTGGACGATAAAAAGCACTAGCAAAGAACAACATGAAGCTCATGTAAACCAATTATTCAAAAGGATCCAGGATTATGGATTTCAAGTAAAACAGGAAAAATGTACATTTTTCATGGAGAAAATAAAATACTTGGGGCAAATCATCGATAAACATGGAAGATAGATCAAGTGCAATAAAGAATATGCCTGCTCCAGAAAATGTTGTGTCTTTACAAAGTTTCTTAGGTTTGGCACATTACTACAATGTATTTGTGCCAAATATGCATAAACTAAGGTCGCCTTTTTTTTTTTTTTTGAATGAACTGTTAAGGAAAGGCCAAAAATGGGTCCAGACGCAAGAGTGCAAAGAAGCATTTCGGGAAATTAAAGAGATTCTAACGTCTGATTTGTTTCTGGCACATTATAATCCCAAACGTGAAATTATAGTTGCAAGCGATGCCAGTTCCTATGGCATAGGAGCATGCATTTTACACAAAATGGATGATGGAAAGTGAAACCCATAGTACATTCATCCCGATCACTTTTGCCAGCCGAAAAGAACTATTCACAAATTGAAAAAGAGGCGCTAAGCATTATATTTGCGGTAAAAAAATTTCATCGTTTCCTGCACCATAGGCAATTTCTGTTACAAACAGACCACAAACCATTATTAATGATTTTCAGATCGAAAAAGGAACTACCACAACATACGGCGAATAGACTCCAAAGATGGGGTACGATACTTCTGAATTACAATTTTCAAATGGAATATGTACCATCTAAAAAATTTGGTCATGCAGACGGGTTATCGAGGTTAATACCTAAGCAGACAGAACCATTGGAGGATATGGTAATAGCAGGCATTCAAGCAGAAGTTGAAGTAAAAAAATATGTTATGTGACACAATAAGAGAACTTCCAGTAAGGCTTGATGAGATTAAGAGTAAGGCAAAGGTGGACGAATTTATTATACGCACGAAACAAAGGATCAACAACGAACTGGATGAAGAAATTTATTCAATTTGCGATAACATCCTGTTATATAGCGACAGGGTCGTAATTCCTGCGACATTACAGAAAAGAATGTTCAAGGAATTCCATGTAGGACATCCAGGTATATCAAAAATGAAAAGCCTTATGCACTCTTTCATTTATTGGCCAAACATGGATATAGAAGGAAAAATCAGGGAATGTAGAGGATGCGCATTAGCTATGAAAGCTTCTCTGACTCAATTCAGATCGTGAGTAAAACCGGACCGACCTTGGTCTAGGATTCATTTAGATTTTGCAGGACCGCTAGATGGGTTCTACTATCTCGTTGTAGACAGCCTATCTAAATGGCCGGAAGTATTAAGTAAATATCAACTTCCTGTATGAACTATTCACTAGGTTTGGAGTAGTAGACAATGGAACGCAATTTACGTCTACCGAATTTAAACATTTTTGTGAGGATCATCTAATCTAGCATATAACCATTCTGCCATACCACTCAGGAAGTAATGGACAAGCAGAGAAAATCGTTGACACATTCAAGAGAGCTCTGAAAAAACCTAGTGGGTCACCGACAGATAAGTCAATCCAACAGTTTTTACAAGTCTACAGAGTCACTTTGAATGCAAACATCGAAATGTCGACGACACCTGCTGAGATTATGTTCGAACACAAGGTTAGATCGATTTTTCACAAGTTGCTACCAAAATAGGCCAAACTTCAAAAAAAAAAAAAAAAAAACGATAACAAAAAACGGTAAACAATTGGCAAAAGAGTCTTCTACAAGATTCACAAAAATAATAAGACTTTCTGGGAGTCCGGCGTTGTTGAGAAACAAATAGGCAACATGGTCTACATGATTAAGGGACCAGACTTCGTGCACAAACGTCACACTAACCAAATTCAGAAAAGATACACGAAGAGTGAGGTGACCAGATCGCCCGAACAGGACATCATGGGCACAGTGTTGGATACTTTTCAGGTGCCAATACCAGAGACAGTCTGGAGAACAGAAGATCAAACAGGAAACGGAAATCAACAGAATTGATTAGGGGGAACCCAAAACAAAAACGTTATTAATCCAAGACGGGATATTTTCAAAGTGGGGGGTGTCATACCAGCCTTCCTTGTACAGAGGAATTTACACCGTTTAGCACTATTAGCGCTAGTAATTTCAAACTGTAGAGAGAGATGCGACTGCATTTCAACTGCTAGCCGAGTGCCCAGCAGATATACACGCTTTCCTATCTTTGTACATTATTGTTAATACACTTGTTCCTTAACCGAACCTCGACTTGATTGTTCTTATTTTCACTGTTGTTCTAGGACACAGCAATATACATATAAAAATATGTTATATACATATACATATATACATGTACATATATGTACATATACAAATACAAAAATACATACATATGCATATAAATACATATACATATATATACGTATACATATAAATAAATGTACATATACATCTGTATACATATATATACGTATTCATGTGCATATACATATAAATACGTATTGTAGTCAGGTCATGTCATAGGCTACTGGTACCATGTAATCCAGTACTAACTGCCTGATGGTCGGGTCACCGGTGACTAAACTGGTTCCCCCACCAGACTTGTTTGGTGAGGAGGTTAGTCTCCCTGAAGGATTAAAAACAAGACCTTCCAAAGGATGAATGAACCCTTTTTCGGGGTCAACGACCACCTTGCACCGTGTGTGTTTGTGTGTATGTATGTGTGCTGGGGTGGAGAGGGCTCCTGTAAGCCGTGGTGAAGGCAACCTTTCTAAAAGGAGCAAATCTCTGATTTAAAAAACCATAAAGCGGGAGACCAGTACCCACATCAAGCTGGTCTGCAGTTTAACTTGTTGCTGGATCTCAACATTTTGAACCGAGAGAGAGACTTTGCTGTCAAAGCTCAGACTCTGTAACATCATCTGTGTATAGATACTCTCTCAGGCATTTGTCTATAAAAATGGTCCTGTGGCGATGGAAGTTATTTTTGGGCTCGAGTGATAAAGTGGCACTCCTTGGACAGGACGTTGCAATCATCATATATACGTATACATATATATACATATATATACATATACATATATATACATATGTATATATACATGCATATATATATATACATACATATTCATATACATATATATATACACATACAAATATATATACATATATATATATATACATACAAATATATATACATATTTATATATATATATATACATACAAATATATATATATATATATTCATATACATATATATACACATACAAATATATATATATATACATACAAATATATATATATGTATATATACACATATTTATACATATATACACATATTTATACACATATACATATAGATATATATGTATATATACACATATGTATATATACATATATACATACACATATATACTTCATACACTAATATACACATACATTTACATATATATATATATACGTACATATATATATCATTATTTTTGGAGGGAGGTAAAAATTTTATTAAAAGCTATAAAAAGGGAAGACTGAGTTTTTTTGTATCCATGGTAAGAAGAAGGATGGAGGAAAATATGTAATGAGAGAGAGGAAAGAAAAAATGATTAGTAATGGAGTAGAGTCGGCCGACCAGGTTTTTCTCTCTCTCTTTTAAAGGCCAAATCAAGGGTTTTTTTTTTTTATTACTACAGGGAAACGAATTTAAAATAAAATCAAATTATCGGGGGGGGGGGGAAGAGAAAAAATGAGAGGAACGCCCTCACTTTTCAAAAGCCAAATCGAGGGGATGACTAAAATAAATCTATCGTTATGATATGGGGAGAAAACACCTTAGAGACAAATCACGTCCAAACCTAAAAGACAATCCCTCTGCTTACAGAGAGAAGGTCTCCTTAACCGGATGCGAATAGTCTCAAAGACCTTCAAATGAAATAATGAGTGAGCGTGACTCAGGATAGAAAATGAGTCACTGCTGAAATTCATTGCACATCACGCGTTTTTAAGCAAATGGTCCGTTATAGCAGAACCATACGTATGGCTCAAGATGTCCGTTCATTGGTAGATTCCATTCCGGATTGTACTAGGTATGTGTTGTAGGACGCAAACATCTAACCTGAGGGTGTTTCTGCCCCCATAGTTGGCACTGCAATTACATTTAAATTGATAAATAACATTATTCATATGATAGGGGGCAGATCATCCTTTCGAGAAGATGGCAATAATGGTTTTGTCACAAACACCACACGTACATTGGAGGCAAAATGGAAATGTTCTACAGCTGAGTTAATCTGTTTGGCGAAATTTTCACTCACTCTCCCTAACCAAGGCAAACGAATGTAAATTGGATATTTAGTCGCCATCTTAGATTTTATTTTGGGAAAATTATTTATTTTCCTTTTTATGACGGAGTTAATCAGATCAATGGGTACCCTCTTGATACATACATACATATCAATGTAAATATATATACACATACATATACACATAAATGTATATATATATATATATATACATATGCACAGAAATGTATATATATACATATGCACAGAAATGTATATATATACATATGCACAGAAATGTATATATATACATATGCACAGAAATGTATATATATATACATATGCACAGAAATGTATATATATACATATGCACAGAAATGTATATATATACATATGCACAGAAATGTATATATATACATATGCACAGAAATGTATATATATACATATGCACAGAAATATATATATATATATATATATATATACATATGCACATAATGTATATATATATATATATATATATACATATGCACATAATGTATATATATATATATATATATATATATATACATATGCACATAATGTATATATATATACATATGCACAGAAATGTATATATATACATATGCACATAATGTATATATATACATATGCACATAATGTATATATATATATGCACATAATGTATATATATATATACATATGCACATAAATGTATATATATACATATATACATATGCACATAAATGTATATATATACATATATACATATGCACATAAATGTATATATATACATATATACATATGCACATAAATGTATATATATACATATATACATATGCACATAAATGTATATATATACATATATATATATATATATATATATATATATATATATGCCCATAAATGTATATATATAAATATGCCCATAAATGTATATATAAATACACTAGCAGGGGTTACCCGGCGTTGCCTGGGTGATTGGCCCCCTTCCCACTCCGAGGGGTAACAAAAAAATCACCCCACTGGATTTACATGCTTGGTGCCGGCCTCCCCCCTTCAGGGAGAGATAATCCCCAACCCCACCTTCAGGGAGGAGGGTGCCTTGAGACTTCTCCCCCCCCCCCCAAGAAAAAAGTCACCTCCTCCTGGCCTCTTCGCTTCCCCACCCTTGGGGGGACACCGGCTCCCTCCTTTGGGGGGAGAAACTGCCAAGCTCCCCCCTTTCGGGTGAGAAAATGCCAGGCTTCCCCTTTTGGTGGGGGAATGGTGGCCAGCTCCCCCTGCTTGCCCGTAGGTTGGTGGAGGATCGGACGCCCTTCCGTTAGGAACCCACCCTTGGCGGGAGGTGGAAGGAAAGGGTATAGCCCCTCCCCGCTTCGGATAGGATTTAATAAACAAATAGAATTTTTAAAAAAAGTAGAATCGATCAGGATCGAACACGCAAACTAACGGTTAACAGTTTAGTATGCATACCCGAATTACTCTCTTACCTTTAATAAATAAAAAAATAAATGAAAAATGTAGTAAAAGAAAGTATAAGCAAATGAATGGATAAACGGGAACGGGCTTGGTTGCCATAACAACGTGACGTACACAAGGACGGTAGTAAATGTGTGTATGTGTGCGTGTGTGCGCGTGTGCTGGGTAGTAGTACTAATAGTCTGTCCTTTGGAGGACAGTGTCTGTTTTCGTGTTGTGTGTACGCGTGTGCGGCTAGCGCCAGAATGGCGGACGTGGTGTCGGAGGTTGGATTGTGATGGCTGGTATAAGTTTCGTAATTTTGTAATTTAAAATTGGCAAGTTAGGAAAAAAATAGACACTTCCAAGATGGACAATTAATAAGGGTATAATATTTTATAGTAAATTTAAGAACGTAGGAACCATAGTTTTTTAGGAGATGTGATTATTGGATTAACCAATCAGAAATCGTCTGTGGCACACACATCTGTTTTTATAGATATATATATACATATGCACATAAATGTATATATATATATACATATGCACATAAATATATATAAATACATATGCACATACATGTATATATATATACATATGCGCATAAATATATATATACATACACATACACATAAATATATACATACACATAAACATATATATATACATACATATACACATAAATATATACATACACATAAACATATATATATACATACATATACACATAAATATATATATACATACATATGCACATAAATATATATATATATACATACATATGCACATAAATATATATATATATACATACATATGCACATAAATATATATATATATATACATACATATGCACATAAATATATATACATGCATATGCACATAAATATATATATACATACATATGCACATAAATATATATATACATATGCACATAAATATATATATACATATGCACATAAATGTATATATATATACATATGCACATAAATGTATATATATATACATATGCACATAAATGTATATATACATACATATGCACATAAATGTATATATATATACATATGCACATAAATGTATATATATACATATGCACATAAATGTATATATACATATGCACATAAATATATATATATACATATGCACATAAATATATATATATACATATGCACATAAATATATATATATACATATGCACATAAATATATATATACATATGCACATAAATATATATATACATATGCACATAAATATATATATACATATGCACATAAATATATATATACATATGCACATAAATATATATATATACATATGCACATAAATATATATATACATATGCACATAAATATATATATACATATGCACATAAATATATATATACATATGCACATAAATGTATATATGTACATAAATGTACATATATACACACAATATATATATATATATACATATGCACATAAATGTATATATGTACATAAATGTACATATATACACAAAATATATATATATATATATATATATACATATGCACATAAATGTACATATATACACAAAATATATATATATATATACAAAATTATAAAGCCAACATTCTATACACGCTACGTTGATGACACTTTTGCATGCTTTCCCTCACGGAGTGAAGCTGAACAGTTTCTTCGTCTTCTTTGCAACTTGCATCCATCGTTACAATTTACTATGGAGGTTGAGGACTGTGGCTCTCTCCCATTCCTCGATGTTCGTGTTTCTAAAGTTGGTTCTACGTTTGAGACCTCTGTATACAGAAAACCTACATTTACAGGGCTCTATCTTAATTGGTTTTCCTTTGCCCCTCAGTCTAGAAAAATAAACCTCATTAGCGCTCTTACACATCGTGCACATATGATTTGTTCACCTAACCGTCTTGGTACGGAACTTGGTGAAATTACAAATATTTTTCTTAGCAATGGATATCCCATAAATATAATAAGAACTACTATTGAACGTAAAATTGCTACATTTAATAGTGTTAAACGTATTGGTCCATCACATTGTCCCATTTATTTAAAATTACCATGGTTAGGTCCTGTTGGCCTTCATATTGTTAAAAGGATTTCTTCTGCTACTCAACGTTGTTTTCCAGCTACTATGCTTAGAGTAGTTTACACAACTCGAACCTTTTTCTCTTCTTTTCGTAAAGATGTTTTGCCAACCATTCAAAAGAATTCTGTTGTTTATAAATTTGTTTGTCAGTGTGGAGCTGACTACGTTGGCAAAACATCCCAAAGATTAGAAATGAGAATATCCCAACATATCCCTCGGGATATTCGACTACACCAGGTTTCGAGAACATCCGGGCACTCCCAAGCTCATGAGTCCGCCATTGGTAATCACCTGATGAGTATAAATAGGTGTTTTGATCAATATTTCGATAGGTGGTTTTCTGTTTTATACAGTGCGAGGTCGAACTATCATCTCAATATCATTGAGGCGTTAGTCATTAATAACTCTCGACCTAGCCTGTGTAGACAAAAGATTTTGAAACATCAGTTGGAGATATTTATTGATTTAAAACCACCTGAACAGTGAGATTTTTTTTTTTTTTTTTTTCTCACTGGTCTTCCAACTGAAACCAAATTCCCTTCTTTCCTCATTCGTTTCTTAGTTTTTAATTTATCATTCTGACGTTTCCTCTTAGAGGGTCAGACGATAAGGCCTTAAGGAAATTTTAATAATTTCACCTGCCCGTTTTTTTTTTTTTTTTTTTTTTTTGGTATTTAAATTAAATTATGTTTTACTGTAATATATATACATACATATACACATAAATGTACATATATACATATATATATATATATATATATATATATATATATATATATATATATATATATATATATATATACATACATATACACATAAAGGCTTCCTTCAGTCTTAACAGACTATGGATACCCACGGTAAGGGTGCCTGCACATGAAATTATTGTGGCAAGAGTTGAGCAATCTCTAACCACACCTCTCCTGAGTCAACCTTGTTGAATACCAGTGACAAATTGAGGTTCAGGACGACTGGAAACAATGCCGAGATAAGCGGAAAGTACTTACAGCGCCTAGAATTCCCAAATGGTTACCTATCTGGTATTAGCCAGGCTCAACATTGTTTAACTTCGGTGATCTGACAGGAACCGGTGTGTCAACGTGATTATGCCGTATTCATATACACATAAATGTACATATATAACAACATATACACATAAATGTATATATATAACTACATATAAACATGTATAATGTATAATATAACATATATATATAATGTATAACTACATATACACATAAATGTATATATATAACTACATATACACATAAATGTATATATATAGCTACATATACACATGTATAATGTATATATACATAAATGTATATATATATAACTACATATACACATAAATGTATATATCTACATAGATATACACACAAATGTGTATATATATATATATACAAACACACATAAATGTATATATATACATACATATACACATAAATGTATATATATATATACATACACATACACATAAATGTATATATATATATATATACATACATATACACATAAATGTATATATATATATATACATACATATACACACAAATGTATATATATATATATACATACATATACACATAAATGTATATATATATACATACATATACACACAAATGTATATATATATACATACATATACACATAAATGTATATATATATACATACATATACACACAAATGTATATATATATATACATACATATACACATAAATGTATATATATATATACATACATATACACATAAATGTATATATATACACATACATACATATACACACAAATGTATATATATACATATACACATAAATGTATATATATACCATATATACACATAAATGTATATATATATACATACATATACACATAAATGTATATATATATACATACATATACACATAAATGTATATATATATACATACATATACACATAAATGTATATATATACATACATATACACATAAATGTATATATATACATACATATACACATAAATGTATATATATACATACATATACACATAAATGTATATATATATACATACATATACACATAAATGTATATATATATACCACATATACACATAAATGTATATATATATATATACATACATATACACATAAATGTATATATATATACCACATATACACGTAAATGTATATATATATACATACATATACACATAAATTTATATATATATACCACATATACACATAAATGTATATATATATACATACATATACACATAAATGTATATATATACATACATATAAACATAAATGTATATATATACCACATATACACATAAATGTATATATATATACCACATATACACATAAATGTATATATATACATATATATACATATACACATAAATGTATATATATACATATATATACATACATATACACATAAATGTATATATATACATATATATACATACATATACACATAAATGTATATATATACATATATATACATACATATACACATAAATGTATATATATACATACATATACACATAAATGTATATATATATACATACATATACACATAAATGTATATATATATACATACATATACACATAAATGTATATATATATACATACATATACACATAAATGTATATATATACATAAATATACACATAAATGTATATATATACATAAATATACACATAAATGTATATATATATACATACATATACACATAAATGTATGTATATATATACATACATATACACATAAATGTATATATATATACATACATATACACATAAATGTATATATATATATACATACATATACACATAAATGTATATATATATACATACATATACACATAAATGTATATATATATACATACATATACACATAAATGTATATATATATACATACATATACACATAAATGTATATATATATACATACATATACACATAAATGTATATATATATACATACATATACACATAAATGTATATATTTACATACATATACACATAAATGTATATATTTACATACATATACATATAAATGTATATATTTACATACATATACATATAAATGTATATATACATACATACATGTACACATAAATATGTTCAGATTTTCTCAATATTCTGGCCTGTATTATAAAGAGAAGGTTGCATATAATGAGTTGTTAGGAGAAATACAAACGGAAACAGAGACATTATTCAGACGTGTAATAAATCAAAGAGGGGGTTGCAAAATGTTTTTTTGTGTGTGGAGAAATACAAATTAAAACAGAGAGAAAGAGAGTCTTAAAATATAATTCTAAACAGATGAGATACGGCTTAGAAAAGCATTTAAACCAAGGCATGAAAATTGTTAAACAAAATGTTTCTACTATAGGCTTCCAAATCAAACGTACAAGATTCAATTTCAAATTTATTTATCTTCAAAAATGCACATTTATAAATTTTGAACAGTAAAGTATAAAAATTAAATTTAAATTGAATAAAAAAATACCTTGGATTTATTTTATGTAATGTACATTTTGTTGCAATTAAAAAACATACATATATACTTGCATATATACATATATATATATATATATATATATATATATATATATGAATACATATATAGGTATAGATATACATTCATGTATATATACATACATATATATATATGAATACATATATAGGTATAGATTATACATTCATGTATATGTACATATATATATATATATATGCATATGCATATATCAATGTATTATACCTGCATATATACATGCATGTATATATATCCATACACAAACACATACATGTATATATATCCATACACATACATGAATATATATCCATACACATACATGAATATATATACATGTATATATATGTATAGATAACCATGTATATATATATATATATATATATATATATATATATATATATACATACACATGTATGTATACATACATATACAAACATATAAATATACCAACATATATATACACACATTCATATATACATACATATACACACGTGTATATGTACATACATATGACAATATGTATATATACACACATATACAAACACAGGTATATATACATATATAAGTGGTTTTTCTTCTGAGTTTTTCCTCCCGGTTGATGTGCCGTAGAAGCCTTTCAGGGTCCAAATCCTGGTCACGGCAGCAGATGTGACCTTGCAACGTGTGTCCTTACACGCCCTTGACCCCTGATCGCTGCCCAGTTATGATCTGCACCCTGGTCGGTACAGTTATGATATGTCGACTGGGCAACCAGGTCTACCAACCGTTAGTACGTCGCGTCACCCAGTGAGTTCTTCGTTAAGGCGTTGGGGATTCTTCTCGGATGCTCGGTCCTCAAGGCCTGTTCTCCGTGGATCGTCTAGTTATCCTGGGTGTTCGTTGACGGATACGGTGTCACAAATGGCAAATAAAGAATGTACATATATAGGGATCAACGCACATCAGCAGCAAAACTCCGGAGGTTAGTTAATATAATATATATTTCGGAAATTCATAAAAGAAGTATTTACAGCATATACATAGAGTTGACAATTAATTCAAGCAAGCAGTTAGTTCTACAACTGAGCTTCTGTTGTTGAAATACCTGGTCGGTATTGCGGACTTTGCGTAATTCTTGTTAAGTGATCGACACGTTATAAGCGTTGAGTTATCAGGCAACAAGCGAGGGGGAGAGAGAGGAGAGGTGATTCTGCCGAGACTCTGATTCCGGACTCTCTCTTCTTCTGACTCTCCTACTACTCTTCCGTTCTTCACTGACTTAATCTCTAATTTTTCATTTCTTTTATAATACAATTATGGAATGATGACGACACCCATGTTCGTCATCGACCAATCAAATTGCTTGATTATAATTCGACGGGGCCTTTTCTCATTGGTTGATTATACTTCGACAGGGCCCTTTTTCATTGGTCCATTTCCCAAATTGGATTGACTCCTCCCTTAATTAACACCCAACTTACACGTTGTATTAATTAACTCCTCCCTGGCTTACTAATGGAATTTCCCCCTATCCAGGAAAATTATTTTTTCTTTTGACTTAAAGCAAATCACGCGATTTTATTTGTTTTAAAATTATCTATTGATCTCACCTTTCGCTTTGATAATTCAAAGGGATTTTAGTTTATCTTTGAATTAAGTTCTGGTTGTCGGCCATTTTATTATATCAGACATTTTGTTTACGTCAAAAGACCAAGAATGCATTTGTCGCTTTGAACTTATCGGACAACACATTTTCCCATCCGAGCAAACATATTTCATAACTTTCGTTCGACCTGATTCACCAAATGACAATTCTCGATACGTTATTTTATTGTTTTGAAATTTCGGACAATTCATTTTTTCTTTCTCTTCTTTGTTCTAAACATAATGCCGAGTCACTGCGTGTGTTTCTCTTAGATCAAAAACAACCCGACCTTTCAACTTGTCAAATTCACAGGTCAACTTTGGCTCATAGTTTTGCCAATTGCGGGTGTGAAATCCCCACCCCTCCGGCTCCTGTACACTATGATTTCGGCCCTTGGAGATCAAACATATTTTATGCATTCTTTTTCGCTTTTGAAGTCCAGAATGTGCCAAAAAAACTTCTACAGTTACAGTCCGATGTATTTTGTAGTTTATTAATTTTCTTATTATTAGAGCTAATTATTTTCTGATGAAGGTTAGGCATAGTGGAGTAAGACACTTTAATTGTGTTCTTATTGAAAATTTTATTATATATATGGGGGGCTTTAAAGTTCTTATCTAATATTTAAAAAAATTCTCTGGCTATGTTTGTTTCTAGGTTTTTGGAATATGGGGGGTGGAACCATAGGATCTCCTTGTGTCTATTCTTACGTTTACGGGTTTTGGTTTACTGTTTATTTGTATTATTATCTAATATTTGTGGTTTAGTTTTATCTTTTTTTGTCTCTTGGTTATTTTTCTTAACTCGTATACGGGAAGACATTGCCATATTATATGTTATTACGCTCTTAATAGGTTTATTTTCAATGCAGTTTAT
>NC_136499.1:80754381-80769381 GCF_053919585.1 Euprymna scolopes | reverse complement strand
AGTCTAGTGCAAGTCCCGAGATTCATATTTTCTCAAAGACTGAGACCTCTCACTCCTCTGGTGGTGAGCTGCCAGTCTACCAGCCTAACGTGTAAATCGGTCTAGTGGCTGGATTTATAAACTTTCTAATAATAATCTCTGTTTCAAGTGGGGGAGCATATTATAATGTTCTAACAACATTCTTATTAAAGTGACTTTCTCTTTATTTGCATATTTGCATCTCACGTGATCTTGCAGTTTTGCTTTTTCTTTATTTTCTTATTTGAATGCTTTGTTTTGTTTTATTAACATGCATTCCTAGCCACTTGCCACATTTGTTGTTATAAAATTTAATTGAATAAAGCCTTGGAAAAAGGTCTTTCTGCTTGCATATATGTATATTATAGATAACAGATACTACACTTTCATCTGAAGTCAAAGGCCAGAAATACGGAAAAGCCTGCTTATGGGAAATCAGTTTTTATTTACTCCCCCCCCTCCCACATCGAACAATAATTGTTTGTTTCCATGTAACTGAATAAAATGTAAATTCAGCAATTCAGTCAAAATAAATTACACAATTTAAAATAAATTGTAAAATATGCTTTTTTCAATTTGGTTATGAAGTGGATGACTTGTATACAATATCCTGCAAGGGTATTGCATCAACTCTCTATACAAACAAAAATTTTGCATTTTGAAATGATACATTTTTTTTTAGTTTTTGGAATATATCAATGTGTTTACACCATCAGTAATTTTTGCAAGTATGAGAGTGTGAGGAAGAAACCTGTAAAAGAATGTCAACAAAACTTTACAATAAATAAGAATATTCATACAAATTTCATCTTTTGTTCTAGAATTATTGCAAAATTGTGCTAAAATGTAAAAATGCATAGACATTTTAGTTTACTATGAAATAATCAATGGTTTAGAAATGAAGTTTAAATGATTTATCAAGAATTTTATAGTTTGTCATTCCCCTAATGACAAACTATAAAATTTATAGGAGTTTAAAAATGAGCAAAAAATTAATATTAAAATACTTTTTTAGATGAGAATGTGCATTTTCACCTGCTTCTTGCCAGAATTAAGTTTGGAATTTTCATCAAAGAATAATAAGCAAAGAAAATCATTCCAATTCAATTTTAAACTTCAGTAAATCAATATCATATCTAATAAATAATGAATGATGGGAAAAATGGGATGATAGGAATGTGAAATAGATATGAACTTACAATTTATGCAGTGAATGGATGTCATCAAAGAATGTTGGTAGTGGCACCATGCAAAGCTGATACGAATGTGGAGATTAATCAGATATGTGACATCTTCAAAAGATGGAGTCAGATCAAGGTTGCTGTGATCCTCATCATTTTTCTGATTAACAATGAAGAAAAGTTAAAAACAAAAAATAATTATATTAGAAAATAATGTCAACAAAATAAAAAAAAAGCAGGAAAATAAAATAAAAAAGTGAAATAAAATCATTTCATATATTCATACCGATTAAGTGATAGGAGTTTTTTTTTTTTTCATGTTAGATGAATATAAAATGTTATTAATTTATCGATTGATTTGATTAATAATCTTATCCAGTAATATGAAATATTAACACATAAGTAAATAAGTCCTGGACCGGATATGTAAAGAAAATAATGAAGATTTTTTAAACTTTCAAATGGCATGTGTAAAAATTTGAGCTCTATCAGATTAGTTAACAAATTAGAATTATATAGGTGCAGCTACTATTGCAAAGTTGCAAAACAATGGAAAAATCTAAAGTGCATCTGTTAGTAAATCATTGTTTTCTGATGAGAAAAAATATTGGTCATGCAAAACAATGCGTAATTCGAATGTGGTCAAGAACAATGATTGTACAAGTGCTAATGTTGCTGAATGCTTAGGTTAACTAAATTCAGCAGTTGTCCTGGAAAACATCTAAAATGTCCACAAACTCATTTTAGCCAATCATAAATTGAAATTATGAAATAGCCAAAGCAGTTGCAAATATCAGGAGAAAGTGTATTCACTATTTCACATAAACATTTGCCAATGGAAAGCTGTGTTCAAAGTGAATGCTGCGACTACTAACAGCCAATCAAAGATAATAACACATCAAAGATTAAAAGAGTTGTGTGTAACACAATCAAAAAGAATTTTGCATCACTATGTGAAAATTGATGAAACAAGTATCTACCGGGAGAAAATGGTTTGCTATTCCAAAATCACATCCAGAACGATATCTTTGTGTTGTGACTACAAAAATATATATTGATAGACAAAGATGTTTATCCGGCCTGTAAGAAACTGTTTACAAACTGTTATATGTCCCGTGGAAACTGTATCTATATGTGTAAACAGTCTCACACACACTAATGATGGACATTATACACACTAGACAATCACATGCATTGAAATATACACAAATTCATCACACTAAAAGCGATCACTGGCAAACATAAACACGTACATATAGAAATCGTTATACGTATATGTATACAAGGTGCCTCCAATAAGCTTCCAAATTTTTTGTACAGGCATTTTGACTCTTGAAAATGCAGTATGTTATTTCTGTACATCTTATGCGGTGGCTGACCAATGTTTATGATTTCAGGTTCAAAGTAACAGCTACAGCAGGAATTGGAACCCACTCTACTAAAGCCTGATTGTCAGAGCTGGTGAATTACAAAAATGTCATCTGGACATAAGGATATTTTACAAGAACAACATACAATAAAATTCTGTTTTAAACTTGGGAAAAAAATGCCACAGAAACATATAGAATACTTCAGACTGCTTTTAGATCATCTTGCATAGAAATCTGTGAGGGATGATGAAAGGTGTGGGAGAAGTAAGGAAGTCAGAACACTCGTGTTGATTGGCCAAATAAAGAATTTCATGGATAAGGACCATTAAAGAATTACATGGTTTGATGTCAGTGTGGGAACTGAAGAAATAATTATTCACCAGGAACAGAAGATGTGGAAAATTTGCGCAAAGTTTATCCCAAGATCACAGACTATTGGACCAAAATGAGAACCAAGACAGTTCCTCACCCTCCCTATAGTTCAGATATTGCTCCCTGTTATTTTTGGTTATTATCTAAGCTCAAGGAAAACTTTAGCAGCTGTGACAAGGGTCATTAACATCCTCACACAAGAGGACTTCCATGGAGTCTTCCAGAAGTTGTTCGAACGGTATAAGTACATTGCAGCCGGAGGAGATTACTTCAAAGGGGACTAGAGTTTCATGTGTGTATTATCAATAAAAGTTTCATGTGTGTACTATCAATAACAGTTTCATGTGTGTACTATCAATAACAGTTTCATGTGTGTACTATCAATAACAGTTTCATGTGTGTACTATCAATAAATGTTTCATGTGTGTGCTATCAATAACAGTTTCATGTGTGTACTATCAATAACAGTTTCATGTGTGTACTATCAATAACAGTTTCATGTGTGTACTATCAATAACAGTTTCATGTGTGTACTATCAATAACAGTTTCATGTGTGTACTATCAATAACAGTTTCATGTGTGTACTATCAATAACAGTTTCATGTGTGTACTATCAATAAAAGTTTCATGTGTGTGCTATCAATAACAGTTTCATGTGTGTAATATCAATAACAGTTTCATGTGTGTACTATCAATAACAGTTTCATGTGTGTACTATCAATAACAGTTTCATGTGTGTACTATCAATAAAAGTTTCATGTGTGTACTATCAATAAAAGTTTCATGTGTGTACTATCAATAACAGTTCCATGTGTGTACTATCAATAAAAGTTTCATGTGTGTACTATCAATAAAAGTTTCATGTGTGTGCTATCAATAACAGTTTCATGTGTGTACTATCAATAAAAGTTTCATGTGTGTACTATCAATAACAGTTCCATGTGTGTAATATCAATAACAGTTTCATGTGTGTACTATCAATAACAGTTTCATGTGTGTACTATCAATAACAGTTCCATGTGTGTAATATCAATAAAAGTTTCATGTGTGTACTATCAATAAAAGTTTCATGTGTGTACTATCAATAACAGTTTCATGTGTGTATTATCAATAAAAGTTTCATGTGTGTATTATCAATAGAAGTTTCATGTGTGTACTATCAATAAAAGTTTCATCTGTGTACTATCAATAAAAGTTTCATGTGTGTCTTATCAATAAAAGTTTCATGTGTGTACTATCAATAAAAGTTTCATGTTTATTATCAATAAAAATGCCCATACGAAAAAGTCTGGAAACTTATTGAAGGTACCTCTTATAATGTACATGTTACACACAATAGAAATGTTATAAAGAAGAGAAAATGGAAAAAAGATTAAACTGTTGAAACAGTAATTTAGAAGAAAAGGATAAGAAACAGTTTACTGACATAGGCACACATGATGTGTACATGTTGCAATCAAAAAGTTTTCAAATAGATTTGTTTTTGTTTTTTAAACTGTCAATCACACAAGTCATAACAACTCATCAACTAGGGTTTCTTCAGCCAAGCTGATGTCCAAATGACAGTTAAGAACAGCTTTCATTTGGTAAAGCTAGACGCTTACAAGATTCTGGACATGAAAAATAAAATGGAAAGGGGAGCAAAGTATTGGTACCCCTTCATGAATTTAAAGTAGCCGATCATAAACTCTTGCATAATTATGGATCTGCTCAATAATGGATTGAAAGTACCATTACCAGACAGTTGAGAGCAGTGAATTTTAAAGTGGAGATCGGTGGAGGGATAGTAAGGAGAGATGCAGACCAGCTTGTGAAACACCCATAAATGTCAGCAGAGGAATTGACACCTGCGATACAGATAACGCTGAAGAGAATCTTAAGTGTAAATTGTAATTCTTCCAGTGAATAACTATAAACTGTTCTGCACCTGCTGCTCTACTTCCCCTTCTCTTCTAGCTGCTTGCCTCCTCTGCTCTCATCGGCTCCTTGGCATTTAAGTTGAATACTTTAAGTTGTACCGTAGATACATTAGACTTTCTCTATTTTCATGATGCAGCCTGTTCCTCATAGATTCATAGACATTACCACCTGTACTAAGGAGCCTCTCACCCTCCAAGGTGAAGCTGGTGTACTTTAATATTTTGAAGCCAGTTTACTCAGCAGTGGTAAGCTCTTCTGTGTCCACTTCCACCACTGAAATGGATCATCACCTCTTGCGAGTACAGTAGAAACCCAGGATGGTGGCCGTAGGATATGGTTTGTTCAGGTTATGATGTGGAATCCGGTGTTTTTCAGGTTCCTGGTTATGGTATTGACCCTGCCTTATGGTGTTATTAATAATGTTATTTGATTATATACATGTGTATTATATATTGTACTGTATTTTGATACTAATTTTTATGCTGTATCCTGGGATTCTACTGAGTGAAAAAGCTATGTAATGGTCAAGCTCTTTTGTGCACTTAAACATAAGGAATTTACTCCTCTTGGGCTTAAATTGAAAGTTATTTAAAGACGCTTGCACTTTTTTTATTTATTTATTTTTTTAATAAAGTTTTTTTTTTTTGCAACACATGAAGATAAAATTAACAGACTCGCATATAATTTTCCAAACAAAACAACGTACGAATTGACAAGACAGTCCAACTGAAAGTTAAATAAACACGCTTGCACTTTTTTTTTAAACATATATATATACATATATATATACACACACATACATATATATATATATATATCTTAATCTCATTCATCAAGAGGAAGTCTCGAAATAAAGAGGAAACGTTGATGAACACATAATACTGTTCCTTTCTATTTCTCTATATACATATATAAATATATATACATACATATATGCATATATATATACACACATATATATATATACATACATATATGCATATATATATACACATATATATATATATACATACATACATACATATATGCATATATATATACACATATATATATATACATACATATATATATATATACACATATATATATATATACACATACATATATATATACACATACATATACACACACATATATATATATACAAATATGCATATATATACATATACAAATATACATATATATATACATACATATACACATATATATACATATACACACATATATATATATGTATATATGTATATATGTATATGCATATATATATGCATATATATATATATATGTATATATATGTATATTTATGTATATATATATGTATATTTATGTATATATATGTATATTTATGTATATATATGTATATTTATGTATATATATATGTTTATGTTTGTATATATATATGTATATGTATGTATATGTATATATATTTATATATGTATATATATATATATGTATAGTTTTATATGTATAGTTTTATATGTATATATATATATATGTATAGTTTTATATGTATACTAGCAATCGGTGCCCGGCGTTGCCCAGGTGTTTTGAAGTGTATGCTGAGGAAAAAAAAACGGTCAATTTTTTTTAAATTTCGACCCCTATTATGACCTCTTAACATTTATTGTTTAGGGATCAAGTAAAGTTAATAAGTTAGATCCATGTCCAAGGAATCTATATATAAAATATCATGTGTTCAGACCTTAAATTGTAGGAGGAGTTTGGTAGAGTTCTCAAAGGTCTAATTGTTGAATATTGACCACTTAATCGCCAAATTTCTGTCGAAAACCTATCACATCGATTTACCCAAATCTCAGTACCCTGTATATCAAATTTCGAATCTGTAGGCTTAAAATTGACAGAGTTTTAGCGTAGGGAAATGCACACAGACACACACAGACACTATCACCTATACATATATATAAACATAAACATCATATATATAAGGATAATAGTACGCCATATATATATAACAAAAGACCATTATTTACTGAAGTGAAAGGAAAACCCGGGGGAACTTTACCAAAAAATAAATCTATATTTTTTTGTGTGTATTGATAGTCTGGTACTTATACAGTTTAGTGACGACATTAAAAAATGGAAATATTGAAAAAAAAATTTTATTGTACATAACTGTTATAGACTGAAGTTCTCCGAAAAAAAATTTCACTTCATTTGATCAAGTAGTTTTTTTTTTTACAGCGAAAAACAATTATTTATCACGGCTACGTCAACGTGGCCATTTTGGAAATGTTATTGCAGGCCCAGGAATTCCCCAAGGGCAGGTAACTGCCGTACATAGCAGAATACCTCCATTTTAGGCCAATCTAGCCCTTTTTTTACCTCCACCAGAATGAGATTTTTTTTTTTTTTTTTTTTTTTTGCGAAGACAGATGCCATTTTTGGGGTGTTTTTTTTTTTTTTTTTTTTTTAATTTGTAACAGAAGTAAATAAACGAAGTTTCGAAGTTATCCATGCGTGTCCAACTGAGCATGTTTCGAAAATAATCTCGTATAAAAATTCCTCAATTCTTTGCATTCTTCAATTTCTTTGCATATTCAATAGTATTCTTATTTATAAAAAAAAAAATACGCAAAAAAATTGCAGATTAAAAAAAAAAAAAAAAACGTAAAAAAATTTCAGATGTGTTGTGCGCATCTCAATATGGCGAGAAAAAAAAAGGCTAGATTGCGAAATTTGGCCTAAAATGGAGGTATTCTGCTAGGTACATTTCCAAAATGGCCACGTTGACGTCGTCGTGATAAATAATTGTTTTTCGCTGTAAGAATTTTTTTTCGGAGAACTTCAGTCTATAACAGTTACGGACAATAAAAATTTTTTTCAATATTTCCATTTTTTAATGTCGTCACTAAACTGTATAAGTATCGATAGTCTTATCAACACCCCTTTTTTCTATTTATTTATAAAGAAAATACAACTTTATACAAATTCCCTATTAGTTTTTTTTTTTCGGTTCTCTTATACGATGATCATCTTTATTTAACTATTACGTGTAATTATAATCATACAGATATTCTATTGCGTAATATTTGCGTAGAAATGAAGAAAATCAAATTTACTGTGTATTTATCGTGTTGCCATAACAACGTGACGTAGCCAAGGACGGTAGTGGACGTGAGTGTGTGTGCGTGTGTGCGCGTGTTTTCGTGCTGTATTGTTTGTAGTAGTAGTAGTACTCCTATTAGTTTTTTTTTTCGGTTCTCTTATACGATGATCATCTTTATTTAACTATTACGTGTAATTATAATCATACAGATATTCTATATGATTTATATTTGCGTAATATTTGCGTAGAAATGAAGAAAATCAAATTTACTGTGTATTTATCGTGTTGCCATAACAACGTGACGTAGCCAAGGACGGTAGTGGACGTGAGTGTGTGTGCGTGTGTGCGCGTGTTTTCGTGCTGTATTGTTTGTAGTAGTAGTAGTACTAATAATCTGTCCAGCGTTTGCTTTCTTGTGTTAATGGCGGACGTTGAGTCAGAGGTTGGATTGTGATGTCTGTAACTTTCGTATTTTTCTAATTTGTAAATGGCAAGTTAGAAAAAAATTAAACCCTTCCAAGATGGACAATAAATAAGACCAAAATATTTTATGGTAAAGTTAAGAGCGTAAGAACTATACTTTTTTAGGAGATGTGATTATTGGATTAACCAATCAGAAATCGTCTGTGGCACACACATCTCTGTTTTTATAGATATACTAGCATGGGTGCCCGGCGTTGCCCGGGTGTTTGGAGGTGTATGCTGAGCAAAAAAAAGGGGTAATTTTTTAAACTTTGACCCCTATTATGACCCCTGAAAATTTATTTTTTTGGCCTCAAGATAAGTTACTTTTCTACCAAACTGGATATATTTTTCGTATTTTTATTCAATGTAACATGTTTATTCAGCTCGAAAACCATACAGTGTTTACCGATGTATTGGAAAATTCAAGATGGCGTCTTAGTCCCTCTTGAAAACAGAGATGTGTGTGCCACAGACGATTTCTGATTGGTTAATCCAATAATCACATCTCCTAAAAAACAATGGTTTCTACGCTCTTACCGTTACCATAAAATATTATGGCTTTATTTATTGTCCATCTTGGAAGGGTTTAATTTTTTAATAACTTGTTATTTACAAATTAAAAAAATACGAAACTTATATACGAAACTAAACTACATGAAATCAAACGCTCCTACAAACTTAGTAGTAGTACTAGCAAGCACACGCGCACACACACACGTTCACTACCGTCACGTTGTTATGGCAACCAAACCCGCTGACTTACATAAACAGTAAACACACACAGTAAATGTGATTTTCTTCATTTTCTCATTTCACTCGTGGTCTTAAATTCATTTCGGGTTCGTATTACTGTACACATAGATTCGAATAAGTTGCCAAAAAACAAATATATAACAAATAAATGTTATCAAAGGCAAGATAAGTTACTTTTCTACCAAACTGGATATAGTTTTTGTGTTTTTATTCAATGTAACATGTTTATTCAGCTCGAAAAACGGGTTTGTATTACTGTACACATAGATTCGAAAAAGTTGTTAAAAAACCAAATATATAACAAATACAGGTACTTATGCAGAGAGTGATCCGGACGTAACTCACCGGACGCTCGGCTAGCCCCGTAGCACGACGTCAACAGCCGGAGTTAGCCGAGCGTCGGCGATGTAGTTTGACGGTTTTCAACGAGCGTCGCCGATGTAGTTCGACGGTTGTCAACGCTACGCGCGTGCGCGACGCAAGAAAAAAAATTCAAAGCAGCAGACGACAATAAGGAAAAAGAAGAAAAGAAAGTAAAACAATACAGAATCAGATTTATTTAACAACAACCGTTACAATTTCAGATTTATTTAACAACCCTTAAAATTGCGTACCTATGGAAGGAAATATGAACTTAACATATTTGTCGGAAAAATTGCAAACAGCAGTGGGTGTCCTGGAATTTTGTCATGAAAGGAGTTTGCTTGCAAAAAAGAAAACCTGTCCCTCATAGTCGTGTGATGCCCTCCAACAGTCTGAGGAAATACCAACAGTAAATATTCCTCGCATTTTTCTTTTACCAGGTTTTTCCTTAACCAACCACCCAACAAAAAAAAAAAACATGTTTTGTACAAAAAAAAAAACAGTTTGCTTGTTACCTTTTTTATTCGCTGTTTATTCTTAAAAAAATAAAAAAAATAACCCTAACCCTAAAAAAAAAAACACCCCAAAAAAAACGTTTTGTAAAAAAAACAAATTTTGCTTGTTACTTTTTTTTCGCTGTTTCTTCTTCTTCAAAAAAAAAAAAAAAACATAACTTTCTTGTATATAAAAAACACTTTACATTTACAAAAAAAAAAAAAAAAAAAATACGAAAAAAATTTGTTTTCCGTTACAGTAAATAAAAGTTTTAACAAATTTTACATTAAGGTAGGTTTCTCTTTTCTTGTTATGTTTTCAGCGCCGACGCTCGGCTAACTCCGGCTGTTGACGTCGTTTTACGGGGCAAGCCGAGCGTCCGGTGAGTTACGTCCGGATCACTCTCTGCATAAGTACCCAAATACATGTTCTCAAAGGCAAGATAAGTTACTTTTCTACCAAACTGGATATATTTTTCGTGTTTTTATTCAATGTAACATGTTTATTCAGCTCAAAAACCATACGGTTTTTACCGATGTATTGGAAAATTCAAGATGGCGCCTCACTCCCTACATTAATTAATTAAATTAATTAAAAACCCGCCGAATATATGTCAACCTATGTCACGGTAACATATTGAGCGAGTTTTTAACAGTATATTATTCAGTTTTTTATTTATAACACCTTTTCCCAAACTTACCGTGTTAAAGAGGGACTAAGACGCCATCTTGAATTTTCCAATACATCGGTAAACACTCTATGGTTTTCGAACTGAATAAACATGTTACATTCAATAAAAATACGAAAAATATATCCAGTTTGGTAGAAAAGTAACTTATCTTGCCTTTGATAACATTTATTTGTTATATATTTGTTTTTTGGCAACTTTTTCGAATCTATGTGTACAGTAATACAAACCCATTAAAAATATTGTTTTTGATTTTGAAAAAATATTGTGGTTCATTTGTATTTAAAAATATTGTGGTTCATTTTGATTAAAAAATATTCATTTTGATTAAAAAAATATTCATTTTGATTTAAAAAAAATATTGTTCATTTCGATTAAAAAACATTCATTTTGATTTTAAAAAAATCATTTTGATTAAAAAAATTGTTTAATTTTAATAGTTGTTTATTGTCTTAACTCATATCAAATGTTTTGCTTGTGTTCTGCTTCAAATATTCATATTCTTACATGCATAATTTTCATTTAATTATATTAAATAAACTTCAAGTTTACTACAAATCAAATCGGGTTCCTTCACTTTTTTTTAAAATGTAATTTATAAGTAATTAAAGAACGCATTCTAATCTTTTAAATCTATAATACAACGAAATATTCAATTGCTTATAATACTTAAACAAACAACTTGTGTCTTTTATAATTATTTTTTTATTATTAATATTAGATGAGTTTCAGTATAAATCATCGTGTTCTTTATTTCAATCCAATTTGGAAGTTTTGTAACGCTGTCTGTAAAAATATACATGATGTTTATAATGACCTATGATTGCGTATTTATATACATTATTTTTCCTATCCTTCTGTTCATCGTACATTTTTTACTCCCAAACTTAAACATGGTGGGTGCATGGAATTCATTTACCGATACAAAAGAAATGATAAGTAAATAAATCCATAAATAAATATTATAAATGGTTTATTTTAATACTTGCCAGGATGCGGAGGAAAATGAATGAAGGGGGAGGGGAATGAAATAAAAACATTTTGGAAACAGATTAAGTTTGAAAGAATTGCTTTGCACAGAAAGAAATTAATGAAAAAAGAATAAAATTAAATTTCTTTTCCTTCTTGATTTTTTTTAGTTTTTTATGAAAAAGGAAGTCAAAATTAAGACTATAAAAAAACAATTTTTATTAAGAGCGAACCTCAGTCTTCAGGTCTGTAAAAAAAAAAACGTGAAATAATCAAGAAATGTTTTCTAATACAAATTTTTTTTACTTATGTGTTCATTTGTCTCTTTGAAGTTCGTTTGTTTAATATATCGGTTTGCAATATCACTTTGTCATTCTGTCAGACTCAAATTTTAAATCTATATATCTATAAAAGTGAAAGTGTGTGTGTGTGTGTCTGTGTACATTTCCCTACGAAATAACTCTGTCAATTTTTAGTCTACAGACGCGAAATTATACAGGGTACTGAGATTTGGAAAAATCTATGTGATCGGTTTTTAGCCAGAAATTTGGCGATTAAGGGGTCAAAGTTCAACGATTTGAGTTTTGAGAACTCTAGCAAACTTCTCCGACAATTTTGGGTCTACACCCTTGAAATTTTAGATATAGGTTCCGTGGACATGGATCTAACTTAATAACTTGATTTGAGGCCAAAACAATAAAATTTTCAGGGGTCATAATAGGGGTCAAAGTTTAAAAAATTACCCCTTTTTTTTTGCTCAGCATACACCTCCAAACACCCGGGCACCCATGCTAGTAAACTAATAAATTTGTTTTAAAAGTAATAGAAATATTTTTTTTATTTTTTTAAAAACTAATGAATTTTACGAACTCAATATTTTTCAATTTTTAAGCTTTAAAAATCTATCAAAATTTTTCTATTGATTCTATTTTTACGATATTTTCAGGGTCTATGTAAAATTGTATGCTCTTTCCAATAAAGCCAATATAATATTTTAGAAAAACGTTTTTTTTAATTCACACTACTCCATTTTCAAGTGTCTATTAAAAAGTAAATAAATTATTTACTCACCAAAGTTTTATATATCACAAATTGAATAATAATGATCAATAAGTAATATATTAAAATTTAAAACAAAAAAGTAGTGTTTTTTAGAAATTTACTTGTAAAGTTCGAAGTTTAAAACCTGTTTTTTTTTAACCACGTTGTTTGTTTTTTCTTTTGTTTTCGTTTTTTTATGAAACCTTGGTCCTTGCTCCTTTATTTGAAAAAAAATTAGGGCTTGAATGACATTTTTCGAGGAGTTATAAGCTTGGAAAGACAGGAGGTCGAATAATTCACGCCTCCCATTTTGAAATGTCTATCAAAAAGTAAATAATTTACTCACCAAAGTGTTATGTTATGACAAATTGAAGAGAAAAGGTCAATAAATAATATCAAATTTAAAACAAAAAAAGTAGTGTTTTTTAGAAATTTACCTGTAAAGTCCGAAGTTTAAAACCTTCTTTAAAAAAAAATACCACATTGTTTGTTTTTTTTAAATGAAACCTTGGTCCTTGCTCCCTTAATTGAAAAAAATTAGGGCTTGACTTACATTTTTCAAGGAGTTATAAGCTTGGAAAAACGGGGTGGAATTATTCACTATTTTTCACGAAATTTCTGACACACCTACCAATCTATCCATGTTAAGAACGGCTTTCGGAATAGACACCCTTAACCTTGCCAGCATACCCGAAAAGCTATAAAAGTTGATGTGTCGAATGTGAACGATGAGTTGGACGTAATGTAAAAATGTACCGAATTTAAAAGGGAACGAAATTCAAATTTCCGTTCCATTTTTACAACAACAGTAAAGCAGAGCATTCTATGAAAATTGTACCTAACTTACTGCATTAATGCTATTTCTTTTAAGCAAAAAAAAAAAAAAATTAGGTTTGGCTATAAATTCCTAAACTCATTTCACCCTAAATAAATTAGGTGACTGAAATAGGAATCTAATTGAATCTTTAATTTCCTGAATAGTATGTGAGAATTCATTTTTCTTCGAGTTATATCGAATTCATTAATACAGGCTTTTTTCGTAATGTTACTGTAAAAATTATGTTTTATTGTTCCAAATTACAATGCTTTAAAAAAAGCAAAAATAAATTCTTGCGTTTTTTTATTTACTACTGAAAACCATAACTTTAGTAAAGGTATTTTTTGTTTAAACAAAATAAAACATTTTCACTAAGTGTTAAGTAAAAATAATTAGTTCATTATATTCTGCGATCATTATTTGATAAATACTGCAATTTTCATCAAAATTGGTTAATTTCCTGATTTTTGGTGAATTTTTAAGTAAAGGGAGGGGTCAGAATGTTTATACACTTTGAGCGTCGGCATTCATTTTGTCTGTACCTACCATTTTTCGATGAATATTTGATATGAAAGCGACTATGTGTGGTTAATTTAACTTAACTTTCAATCACGTGGTTAATTTATCAATAATCATGTGATTAAACCCATTGAAAATTTACCGATATTGTAAACACATTCTGTTTACATTAAGCCTGTAGTGTTTTTTTTAGTGATGCAGTTTGGGAAACTGAGATTTCAAAAAAACGCGAGATCAGGAGAAAGAAATGCCCAGAAAATCGCTAGATTTTTAACTTTTATCATCTGAAATTTTCAAAAATCGCTAATTCCCCCCCCCCCAACTCCATACTTTAACTTCCTAGCATAAGAAAATTATAAATATAGTATATTCAATATATAAAATGTTCCGTGTTTTCTCACTATATGTTTCTGGAATTATATTGAAGCGGTTAGCTCCCCAGAAGGCTTACATATTTTATCAGTTAGTTTTACCTGTTTTTTCAGAGAGGGTTTTTTTTTTTGCAGGAAACAAATCATAAACTCAAACTTTTTATAATAAAAGTTAAATTGAAATATACTGCAAATTAAACATCACAATAATGGTGCAACATATTTTGAAATTAGAAAAATAAAAAAACAAAAAAACTTTATTTTAGCATGTTAAAAGTATTTAGGATGGTAGATAATTAAATTCTAGTTTATTGGTATAATTTCTTTTTCTTTTGCTGTTGTTTCTATCGTATTTTAAACTAAACTTCGGAGGTTGGAATGCCCCCCCCCACACCCAAAATGTACTTGGAAAAATCGATTTTATAGCGAGATTTAAGAATGGTTAGCCGAAAAAAAGGTGAAAAACAAAACATATAATGAATAAATAATTGTTACCAAAGGTAATAAATGCTACTTTTTTTTACTTACATGAATGAATTTATTTTATGTTTTAAAGTATTTTCACTAAGAGTTAAGTAAAAATAATTAGT